>NC_084964.1:20911151-20971151 GCF_949316205.1 Platichthys flesus
AACTCAGGTTTAAACAGTAGTGAAACAAACATCAGCTGATTTGACCTGTGAAGATGTGTGTGTGTGTGTGTGTGTGTGTGTGTGTGTGTGTGTGTGTGTGTGTGTGTGTTCCCACAGACAATGCTGTATGTTGTGGTGTGTGTGCTCGTCCTCTCCGGGGTTGTGCACAGTGGAGCCACTCACCTCCACCGACGCTTTGAGAAACCACAGCGGGAGCTGGACCCTGAAGTGCACATGAACATTGTAAGTACATTGTAAGTGCATTGTAACTACCAGTTAACTTTTCTACCACGAAATAAAAAACCTAACTTTTAGTCTAACCATGAGCTCTGGATATCAACTTTATTCTGAAAGTGAGAATAGTTTTTATCAGTTTGAAACGTTTTTTTTTTTCTTAAAATATGAGTTTGTTTATTAAGTCAAATCTTTCTGAATCTTTTTCTGTGATTGTGTAAACACTGTGGGCTCCATGGCCGGGGTCAAAGGTCAGACAAACACACTTGTTATCTGACCCAGTTTAACTGAGGCTCAAAGTGTCAGTCGGCCTCTCTGATGGTGTCACTGTCCAGACAGAGATCATCAGGCACTGGAGCTACCCGGCCGAGGAGCACGAGGTGCAGACGGAGGACGGGTTCATCCTGATGGTGAACAGGATCCCAACCGGACGGAGACACACTGCAGGTCACACTCCACACGCACACACACAACCCAGGCTGAGACCTTTCCTCTGTGGTTCAAAAGTCTGAAACATCAAACCTCACTTCCTGTTTGTTTACACAGTTGAACTGGTGATGGACATGTGACACAGTAACAATAACTTGTCCTTCAAAATAAAACATCAGAGGAGGAATTAGATCAAATCAGACACGCCAAAATAATATTGGATGTTTTATGATCTGCAGGCCCGAGGCCGGCGGTCTTGCTCCAACATGGCCTCCTCGCCGCCGGCAGTAACTGGATCACCAACCCGCCAAACTCCAGTCTGGGATACGTGCTGGCGGACGCCGGCTACGACGTGTGGCTCGGAAACAGCCGAGGGAACACGTGGTCCAGGAAACACCGGACGCTCCAACCAGACCAGGACGAGTTCTGGAGGTTCAGGTACACAATGGCTGCATGACATCACTGTCTACCTTTATGACATCACAAAACCTGTGTGACATCACCCTCCTTGTGGGCGTTTGTGTGTGTGTGTATAGTCATGATGAAATGGCTCTGAAGGATCTTCCCGCCGTTGTAAACTACATCCTGAAGGTGACGGGACAAGAACAGATCTTCTACATCGGACACTCTCAGGGAACCACTATAGGTAACACACACACACACACACATACACACGCACACACACTCCTTTCTCTGTTTACATCACTGTAACAGTCTCTTGTTTCCCAGCATTCATGGCGTTCTCCACGCTCCCTGAACTGGCGAGTAAGATCAAGCTGTTCTTCGGTTTGGCTCCTGTGGCGACGGTGGCCTTCACCAGGAGCCCCATGACCAAACTGTCCGTCCTGCCGGAGCCGCTCATCTGGGTGAGAGCCGTCAGTCAGAAGCGGGGCATGATGAGGATGTGATGATATTAACAGTGTATTGATCGTGTTGATGATGACACGCCCCCTGCAGGCTCTGTTTGGTAGCAGGAACTTCCTGCCTCAGAGTCACCTGATCGAGTGGTTTGCTGAACACGTGTGTGGGAAGCAGCCGCTCAGCGAGCTGTGTGGAAACCTCTTCTTCGTCCTTTGTGGCTTCGACGAGAAAAACCTCAACATGGTTCGTATGAGACGTCACATGACCACATCACAAGGTCGGTCACATGATCTTGCCACACGTGTAACATGATTCTGTTCATCTACAGACTCGGACTCCGGTTTACACAACACACTGTCCTGCTGGGACGTCCGTCCAGAACATGGTGCACTGGGCCCAGGTAACACACACACACAAACACACACACACATGCACATATGTGCTTTAGAGTGTGGACTTTTTAATATTAAGAGTCTGATATGATCATCATCAAGTAGAACATAAAACTAAACCATATAAAAAAATACAAAGAGTAAATAATATCAAACACCCCCCCATAGTTCACATAGTTCAGCAGAGGCAGCTCTTTAAAGATCCATGGGGGGGTTCTGGGACTGGGAGGTGGAGGTGAGTGAGGAGGAGAAACACAGATTTATAGTTGTATGAGGAGGTGATCACCACAATGCTCACACACACACTGACACTGTTGTTCCAGCATATCCATGGAGGGAAGCTGACAGCGTTTGACTTTGGTGCTGAAGGAAACGTGAGACACTACAACCAGGTGAGTCTCTGAGAACCAGCTCAGTGTTATCTGCTGATGAAGACGTTTTTCTTACTGTCCGTCTCTGTCCCTCGTGTCCCCTCAGTCCACTCCCCCTCAATACAACGTCCAGGACATGAAGGTTCCCACCGCTCTGTTTTCAGGGGGACAGGATACACTGGCGGACCCTAAAGATGTCGCTGTCCTCCTCACTCAGGTGAGTCTCTAGCTGCTTTCAGACATGGACATGTCACAGGAGGCTCAGATGAAATCTCCAGTGGAACTGATGTCACATGTTTGATTTCTCAGATTTAAAACATAAGAACTGTTATGGATGTTGATTTGTTTACAGCAGCCAATAGCTGTGAATGTCTCTCTCTCTCTCTCTCTTCAGGTGTCTAACTTGATCTACCATCAGCACATTGAACACTGGGAACATCTGGATTTCATTTGGGGTCTTGATGCTCCTGAACAGATGTTTCCCTCCATCCTGAAGCTGCTGCAGGAGCACCGCTAGGGGGCGCCATGAGGACACTGGTTCCTGTTTAAAGCTTCAGCCTCCACATCTAACAGAACCAGAACAACTCTTTTGATCAAACTGAACTTTTTGTCAATTAACAACATGTATTTCTGTTCCTGTGATGTCATCAACCTGGTCTGTGAGGTCACAGAGTTGTGCACGTGACCACAACAGAGCGCCCGTCACAGTCATGTGACTGTGAGACGTGTGCAGCATCAACCAGAGACAGTTTGATATAAGATGCTTTTATTTTGACGGGACATGTTGCATATGACTCTGTACTGTGAGGTTGTAACTTGAGTCTGATTTCACAAGTTAACCTTAATATTTTTTAACATAAAACCATTTGTTCTGAATCAGTTTTAATAAAACTATTTTAATGTGATTTTCCTTGAGGAACTCTCTCGTTCGGCCTCGCTCTCTCTCCTCTCATCCGTCCATCACTGCATCTTCAACATGTTGACGATCTTGTTGAACTTCAGTCTGGTGGCGATGTCCAGTGGCGTCTCTCCGTCCTGCAGAAGAGAACAGAGACGGGATTCAGGCTTGTGGCGTCACAGGTCCACACGACCCGCCCCTGGTCCTTTGAACACGTACATGGTTTCTGATGCTGGAGTCGGCGTTCCTGTGCAGCAGCAGAGGAACCAGACGATGACTCTTCCTCTGGCAGACGAAGTGAAGCGCCGTGTTTCCTTTCTACACAAACACACAATCACTCAAACACACGGTGTCGCCCTCCAGTGGTTTAGCTGTGCACTAACATATAAAACAGGAAATTATCTGCAAACATTCAGACCAGTGTTGTATTTATATTTATATTCATATTTCAAACCTGCTGAAACCTGTAGTTTTAATAAAGGTAAAGTTTCATTTAGTTGAAGAAACCTCCTGAAGCAGACTACAACTCCCATCATCCCACACTGCTGCCCCACATCAACTGACTGTCTGTAGTCGATATCGTGACTGCGACGCCTCCTGGTGGCTGAGTTTTATTCTTCTGACTGATGTGAGAATATTCTGCTGTCAGCTCTAAATTACAAGATAATCGATCAGGTTTTATGTTGTAAACTCACATAATCAGCAGCGTTGACATTGACCTTACTTCTCAGAACGACCTCCATCAGACTCACATTCTGCCTCTGCTTCTGTAACTACACACACGATTCAAGATTCAAGATTTTTTATTTGTCAAATGCAACAATAACATGAAGCAGTCGCTGGCAGTGAAATGCTTGAGTCTCAGGCTCTCTTCTAACAATGCTCAAGTAATTACACACTATACAATAAAATAAGAGAAATAGTATAAAATAGAATATCAAAATAGGAAATAATGTATGTATAACTAAATATATATGAACAGCTGAGGAGAAAATAAAACAACAGAAGTGCAAATATGCAGATATGTCACGGTGCTAGTTTGGTGGAGTTATTTTAGTTCAGAGGAGTTTAACAGTCTTATGTCCTGGGGGATGAAACTGTCTCTGAGCCTGGTGCTGCCGGCCCGTCGGCCAGACGGCAGCAGGCAAAAATGTTTATGGCTGGGGTGAAAGGGGTCTTTAATAATAACACATGACAATGATTCAGTGTCTTGGACAGTTTGTGAATGAAATAAGTAGAATCAGTTTCTACGTCATTAATCCAAACGTTAAGACTTTATTGAAGTTAATATTTGACGGACAGTAAGTCAGTGAACGCACCATGAGGAAGTATCCGAGCAGCAGGATGGGCATCAGGATGGCGATCATCAGATAGTCCAGCAGTGAAAAAGTCCTCTTGGACACGTAGTGGAGACACGTCCTCTGCTTCTGAAACACAAAGACTGTCAATAAAGTGTATTTCATTTTGACACAACATTACTGAAGCTGTCTTCACACATGAGCTCCAGGTCAGATCCAGAGAATCGTCTCCAGAGCTTCTCCAGGGTTTGTGTTTCACAGCTGAACAACACAGCAGCAGGTTTCCTCATGGTTCAGGTGAGAGGTGGAGCAGCCGGGGGGGGGGGGGTGAACCAGTGGAGGATCCTCTGCTGTTCACTCTGCTCCTGGATTCAAACTCTATACAGGAGCCCAGGAGGAGGAGGAGGAACTCACTGTGATCCTCCAGAGAAGATCCAGAGCTTAACAGTAACATGATGACATCATCCTGTGAAAGCACCTTATTGGTCAGGTGGGCGTCGGCCTTGTTGTCCAACAGGTATCGGACCATCCTCAGGTTGCCACGGCGACAGGCAGCGATGAGGGGCGTGTCCCCTGTGTGTCCCTCCTGGACATTCAGGTTGTTTGGATCATCGGTCAGGATGCGGTAGAGCTGATGAACGTCTCCGTCGTACGCTGACTGACAGGCCGGCTGGGGGGGGGGGGGGGGGGACCACAAAGAGACTGAGAGATGATACAACTGATACAGCAGCAAGCAGGACACGTCCACTGAGGGTGAGACAGGACCCGTCCACTGAGGGTGAGACAGGACCCGTCCACTGAGGGTGAGACAGGACCCGTCCACTGAGGGTGAGACAGGACCCGTCCACTGAGGGTGAGACAGGACCCGTCCACTGAGGGTGAGACAGGACCCGTCCACTGAGGGTGAGACAGGACCCGTCCACTGAGGGTGACACAGGACCCGTCCACTGAGGGTGAGACAGGACCCGTCCACTGAGGGTGAGACAGGACACGTTTCTCTGTTGAGAATCAACATTCTTCTTCTGATGTTTAACAGATGTTATCCTCTCTCTCTCTCTCTCGCTCTCTCTCTCTCTCTCTCTCTCTCTCACACACTTGAATGATAAAATGAACAAAGAAAAACATCAAACAAAATCATTCAAAAGCTCCAACTCCGTGAATAGTAACTAAGAGTACAGTAACTAAGAGTACAGGAACTAAGAGTACAGTAACTTAGAGTACAGTAACTTAGAGTACAGTAACTTAGAGTACAGTAACTTTGAGTACAGTAAAGAAGTGAGCAAATGTTCTTTGTTACTTCCATCACTCGTCATTTATTTGCCTGCATGTTGATTCACGTTCTTGTACCAGAACGTCACACAGTGGTGTGTGTTTCTGTTTGTGTTAGTCAATGTATGTATATGTGTGTGTGTGTGTCTGTGTGTGTGCGTGTGTCTGTGTGTGTGTGTGTGTTTGTAATAGTGATTAAGATAAAATGTATAAAGTTTTTACCTCAGAGTAAACCAGACCCATGGCGGCTGACAGGAACTCACCTGTGCACATCAATGCACACACACACACAATATCTGAACACTTACTTCCTGTTTCACATATCAAAATAAAAGAAAGAAATATTTTCTTAAATTTCGGTTTTCTTTGAATCAGGGTCTGAATCAGTGACACGTTGATGAAAGATTCTGTTTCATGTCCTGTCATTATTTGTATGTTTAAAAACTCTTATTTTTATCTATAACTTCTCAAAACGTCAAACATTCTAACAACGTTCTGTTTTCAAGTGTTTTTCATTTTCGTGATTAAAATGAAGATGGGCCTTTACCTCATCATAATGACGTCATCATCAACAGCAGCGGTGTAAAAAAGATTTTCAGGCAAACTGCTTTACTTTGAAATCAAACACCTACCACTTCCTGTCTGTCCTCCCCTGGCTCTGTTGAGTTTGACTCTGAAAGAGGAAGGGACGTAGTTTCCGGTTTCTGTCTTCCGTTTAACACCTGAGAAGAGGTGGCGTCAGAGGGAGGCGGGGCTTCACAGATGGAATTCAGCCTGAAGCCAAATCAAACAGGATCCATAAAAAAGTTCACAAGAGAAACACGACACAGAGAAAAGGTGCACAACAACAACCCACACAATCAACACACTGACAGGACACGACATTTTGTTTTTAGTGTTTGGCTAAAGTTTGTTTTCTTCTTTTAACAAAACTTCTGGGCTTTTTTTGAGAAATGTTTGTGTTTAGTTTTTTAATAGGTTGACTTTGACTCATGATGGATTAGAACCAACGGCGTCACATGACAAACCCAGTGACACACTGAGCGATCAGCTGATCTGACTTTTGGATTGCGCCTCTAGTGGTGTCATGTGGAACTCTCAAGAAGAAGCCACAGGACCGGTTAATCCAGGTGGGACCAGCTAGTTCGCTAGACTCAGCTAACCTTTAGTTCAAATTAGTTGTTTTATGACGTCATCTTCACTTCGACGATAAACAATGACAAATGTTTTACAAAGTCAGAGGTGATTACGTCACTGTGTTTACATGCTGCTGATTGGTCCTCACTACATGGATCAGATCGGTTTATGAAAAACGTGTCAGAGTGACACATCTCCGCTACTGGGCTATGATCTTTGGCAGCAGTGATTCGCATGCGCAGAGGGCGACCGGAAGCTGTAGTGAGTCATCTGTGAGCAGAGACGATCTGTGAGCTCCACCATCATCAGCTGTCACACGTTTCAACGTCTTCTTCATCCCTCGTTCACTTTCAGCTGCGGGTTCGATCCCGGATCCGGACGTGGTGCGGATTCAGTCCGAGTTTAGAGCCTCTGACCCGGACTGTTCTCCAGCTGCGTCCCGCTCTCAGCTCCAGATGTGACGGTGGATTAAAGGTAAATGTCTCCTGGAGCTTTCTGTACCCGGTCTTCATCTGTCCCACCAGGACAAAACCCACTTCCTGTTTCATTGCGTCTCTTTACGATTCATCATGAAAAATATGAATATCTTTAAATCCAAAAAGGAGCAGATTTAACTCATCCATTTATTATTTATCAATCATTTCCCATGAACTCTTATTTTGAAAATCAGGATTTGTTTGTTCAGCCATTTATTCGAACATGAGACTCACATTTGTTAAGGTTTTAAATATTAAATTAGGGTTTTTTCTGGATAATTAAGCGTTTTTATTAAAAATATAGAATATTAGACCTTTACTTTCAAAATAAATCCTTAGACAAACATGTAATTTATTGTATTTTCAAGTAAATTCATGTGGAAAAATAATACATTGCTGTTCATTAATTAAACACCATTCATTTCCCCTTATATAAAAAGCATTTAAGCATTAACATGTTTAGCTTCCATATCTGAGGCTGAAGCACTTCCTGTCACCTGGCAGGTGGGACGGAGGTCAGAGGTCGAGCAGCAGCAGAATGTGGACGAGCAGGAAGTTTGAGTAAATCATGAGTCGCTGCAGTCTGTGGTTCTACTCCATGTGAATGAACCATGACACAGGAGTGCTATCAAAGGTCAACTCAGTGTGAGCTGACAGCGCCCCCTGCAGGCTGTGTGCCACAGGAGATCCGTCCAGTCAAAGGATTCACGTATTTAAACCGACCACAGCTCATCGGCCTCGTATGGTTTTTAGTAACGTCTGCTCTTCTGATAAAACCAAGTCTCTGTCTTCATTACTGCCCCTGAGGCTGGAGAGCAGAAGACACTCACTAGTACTAGACAGTTACCAGATATCAGGACCAGGACCAGGACCAGAACCAGAAGCAGAACCAGGACCAGGATCTAATCTGGATTCAGGTGTGAAGGGGCTTTAGTTTCTGACTGAAACTGTCTGCAGGCTCCAGGATGATGCAGCTGTTGCCATGGTGCCGTCCTCCAGTGAGGATGATTCAGAGCTGCTGGTTTTCAGTCCTTCACTCATCTGCTCAGAGACCAAGGCCGATGTCCAAGTGAAGGTCCAGCAGGTGTGAAGGTCCACCAGATGTGAACCCCCGCGCTGCTTCTCACAGTCTCACAGCTAAAGGGACATTTCACACAAAACTGAAGAGTGACGACCACTGTCTCTTTGTCTCCCTGCAGTGAAGCATGATGGGAGGTGGCAGATGGACGAGCTGGTCGTGGGCCGAGTGACTGACACACAGACCATGGACCAAGACTTCAGTTTGAATACACTGGTGTGTGTGTGTGTGTGTGTGTGTGTGTGTGTGTGTGTGTGTGTGTGTGTGTGTGTGTGTGTGTGTGTGTGTGTGTGTGTGTGTGTGTGTGTGTGTGTGTGTGTGTGTGTGTGTGTGTGTGTGTGTGTGTGTGTGTGTGTGTGTGTGTGTGTGTGTGTGTGTGTGTGTGTTTCTTGTGAATAGAAACCATGGTGAACAGAGGACTGGTTATCCTCCTCTAACCAGTCCACCATCTTCTGATGGAAATGAGTCGAGTAACAAACGATGCATTCAGGCTCCGGGCAGTGAGGGGAAATCTGAATTTCTTTGCCTGAAATCTCAGCAGAGATGTTAATGTGTTCGCTGAAGGGTCTTGATGTGGGACAGGGACGGATGAGGTGGATTTACCAGGACACAGGTTCGGACATCGGGACTGGTCAGAGTCCTGCACTGATTCCAGACAGATCCACTCAGTGTTACTCAGACTTCAGAGTCACTGTGAAATCAGCGCCGGCTACATTTGTAGAATCCGAGGTTTCCTTAATGATTCGGTCCTTAAAATCACATCTACTTATTTCTGATGCAGGTTCAGACGCCATGGTGAAGTTAGAGACTCCACCGTCTTCTTCTTTCAGTAATAGATGTCCAAACACAAGTAATCTGGACGCATGTTACCTGATGAGTCTGTGTGCAGCGCACAGCAGCATCCAGTAGTTTCTCTACTTGTGTGTTTGTGTTGTGCAGAAGAAGCTGGCAGCAGAACCAGACTACACTGACGTGTCGCTGACGGCGGCGGAGCGTGTTCGAGCGCTTGGGAAGATGGGATTCCGTGTGGAGATCAACGAGGACATTACACCACGACGCTACCTCCGCTCCGGTGTGGAGATGGAGCGCATGGCGGCGGTGTACCTGGAGGAAGGCAGTCTGGAGAACGCCTACGTTCTCTATACCAAGTTTATCACGTAGGAAATCAAATGACTGTTGTCATGATGTCATCATGTCAGTGTTTATATTAAATCTTCAGTCGCTCACAGAAAACGTGTTTGTTCAGTCTGTTCGTAGAGAAGCTGCCGAGTCACAGAGATTACCAGCAGTGCAGCATTCCAGAGAAACAGATCATCATGAAGGTAACAACACTGATCACCAGCCATTGTGTTC
Organism: Platichthys flesus; assembly: GCF_949316205.1. Classification (NCBI taxonomy): domain Eukaryota; kingdom Metazoa; phylum Chordata; class Actinopteri; order Pleuronectiformes; family Pleuronectidae; genus Platichthys; species Platichthys flesus. The sequence goes on from NC_084964.1 coordinate 20,920,948, forward strand.
AGACTCCTGGAGCTTGTCCCCTGACCTCTAGGGTTGTCCTCTGACCTCTGACCTCCGGATATAGCGTCTGTACCGATGGACAAAGCCTCCGGGACCTTTGAAACTAGTCCCCAGACTGTTGGAGCTTGACCCTGTCCTCAGACTCTGGAGAGGTGGTACTCCCCATACCACTAGAGGTCATCCATATACATTTGCAGCTAGTCCCCAGAATTATGGACATACTTTCTAGACCTCTGCCACTAGTCGCCAAGTCTCCATAGGAAGTTCCCAGGTTTCTAGAGCAAACCTTCACACTGGTGAGCTTGTCCTCGGAGTCGGAGAGCTACTTACCTAGAGATCTTGAGCTAGACCTCCAGAACTCTGGAGATAGTACCTGGACCTTGTCCCGAGAGCTTCTTCCATCCTGGTGCTCACCCTCCTCAATGTGACCAGCTCAAATCCTGTCCTCAGTTGACTAGTGGCTACCTGCTTCAGATGCAGGCCCAGTGGCTGTACCCGTCCTGGTGACTACAGTAGTAATAGTTGTAGTAATAATTCTGTTTCTCATTTTTGTAGAAACTTCAGGAAGTGGCATTCCCTCGTAAAGACGAGTTGAAGAAACGTCTTCAGGAGAAATACGGCAGGGAACACAGCGAGTACCTCAGATCCCAGGTCTGTTTGTGTTGTCCAATCAGATTCTACAGTGTGTGTTTAACTGTTATCACATCAGATGATAGAGATGGAAGGTTGAAGTGTTATTCTATACAAGAGTCTGTTGTGTTTGTTTTAGAACAGGTGTGTGAGTACAGGTGTATTACAGTGGTTGTGTTTCCTCAGAGCCAGCCGGTGGTGTTGGATGGGTGTGGCCAGCAGCTGCAATGCCTCTCCCTATTGGACGAGGACAGGAGGCGGCGGCTGCTGCTGGAGGGGGAGAGGCAGCGTGTCGCCGCCTTGCGACGGATGCAGATCGAATCAGAACAGTTTCGTTACTTCGAAGACCAGCTGAGGCGTCAGGAACTGGCCAATAGCAGAGAGGAGGCGACACCAAAGGTCACACTGAAAAGTCATACTGTTACTATAACTGCTACTGTTCCTGTTACCATTACTCCCACCAGTACACCAGTACTACTGCAGAACTTCTGGTGGGAAATCAGTCCCATGTTGCGTCAGTAGTTCCAGTAACAGTGCTGTGCTGTGTCAGTAGTATTTTTGCAGTAACATGTTTCTCCTGCAGGTGGAGACCAAAGTGCTTGAGGTGACTGACAGCACTCGTCTATCTCGGCAACCAATCAGTGATGCTGTACGATCCCAGGGGGCGGATCCAAACAGAAACAGACCTGCTCCTATCAGCGAACCAGCTGCCACGTTGGCTGGAGTACATTGTGAGTTCACAAGTTAACCCAGACCCTTAAACTGTACTGTTTATATTTATATTTATATACATATATATATATGTATATAAATACTGTATGTATATATTATTTTGTTTTATGTGTGTGTGCAGCTCAGAAGGTGGAAGGTCTGAGGCGGGTTGTGATTCCCAGAGATCTGACGTATCGTTTCCTCCTGTTGGCTGATTCCAACACGGCCAGAGGAATAGAGACGTGTGGAGTTCTGTGTGGACGACTGGTGAGACCAGCTGCTGATCCTGATCTTTGATATTTGATTCTCCGAGGAAATATTAAACAAGTTACCATAAGTACCGACCAGAACTCTCTCTCTCTCTCTCTCTCTCCTGTCGGCTGCTCTCAGACACACAATGAGTTTGTGCTGACTCACGTCGTGATCCCCAAACAGTCGGCCGGTCCAGATTTCTGCGACATGGAGAATGTGGAGGAACTGTTCAGCTTCCAGGACCAACAGAGCCTGCTGACGCTGGGCTGGATCCATGTAGGATTTCCTAAATACACAATAAACACACGCTAAGTACACATCTAACACAGGCTAACTACACATCACCTCACATTCAGCTGACGCTTTTATCCAAAACGACGTCAAGTTAGTTCATCAACCACGAGGGAACAAACTCAGAACAACAGGAATCAAGAAAGTCCAATTTATTTCAAGACATTTAAACGACACAGTTCAAGAAGTAAGAGACATGTAACTGCACTAAACTGTCAGTTTAAACTTTATTCAATGTTCAGTCAGAAGAGATGTAAACTTCTCTGCTGGTGTCGTGGGAGCTCGTTCCACCGAGTACGAGCCAGGACAGCAAACAGTCGTGATGTTGTACACACTGAACACACGCTAATTACACACTGAACACATGCTGACTACAAACTGAACACACGCTAACTACACAGTGAACACACGCTAACTACACCCTGAACACACGCTAACTACACATTGAACACATGCTAACTTCACACTGAACACATGCTAACTACACACTGAACACATGCTCACTACACACTGAACACACGCTAACTACACCCTGAACACATGCTCACTACACACTGAACACATGCTAACTACACACTGAACGCACGCTAACTACACACTGAACGCACGCTAACTACACACTGAACACACGCTAACTACACACTGAACACATGCTAACTACACACTGAACACACGCTAACTACATACTGAACACACGCTAACTACACATTGAACACATGCTAACTTCACACTGAACACACGCTAACTACACACTGAACACATGCTCACTACACACTGAACACACGCTAACTACACCCTGAACACATGCTCACTACACACTGAACACATGCTAACTACACACTGAACGCACGCTAACTAGAAACTGAACGCACGCTAACTACACACTGAACACACGCTAACTACACACTGAACACATGCTAACTACACACTGAACACATGCTAACTACACACTGAACACACGCTAACTACACACTGAACACACGCTAAGTACATACTGAACACACGCTAACTACACACTGAACACACGCTAACTACACCCTGAACACACGCTAACTACACCCTGAACACACGCTAACTACACACTGAACACATGCTCACTACACACTGAACACACGCTAACTACACCCTGAACACATGCTCACTACACCCTGAACACATGCTCACTACACACTGAACACACGCTAACTACACCCTGAATGCACAGTCACTAAACACTGAACACACGCTAAATATACATCAAACCAACGATAACTACACACTGAACACATGCTAACTACACACTGAACACACGCTAACTACACACTGAACACACGCTAACTACACACTGAACACATGCTAACTACACACTGAACACACGCTAACTACACACTGAACACACGCTAACTACACACTGAACACACGCTAACTACATACTGAACACATGCTAACTACACAGTGAACACATGCTAACTACACATTGAACACATGTTAACTACACACTGAACACACGCTAACTACACACTGAACACATGCTAACTACACATTGAACACATGTTAACTACACACTGAACACACGCTAACTACACATTGAACACATGCTAACTACACATTGAACACATGCTAACTTCACACTGAACACACGCTAACTACACACTGAACACACGCTAACTACACACTGAACACACGCTAACTACATACTGAACACATGCTAACTACACAGTGAACACATGCTAACTACACATTGAACACATGCTAACTTCACACTGAACACACGCTAACTACACACTGAACACACGCTAACTACACACTGAACACACGCTAACTACACACTGAACACATGCTAACTACACACTGAACACATGCTAACTACACACTGAACACACGCTAACTACACACTGAACACACGCTAACTACACACTGAACACACGCTAACTACACACTGAACACACGCTAACTACATACTGAACACACGCTAACTACACACTGAACACACGCTAACTACACACTGAACACACGCTAACTACACACTCAACACACGCAAACTACACACTGAACAGGCCACCCACTGATCCCAGTGGCAGACTGGGTTCCTTCATTGTACTTCATTTGCATGATGAAAGATCACCATGGCAACAGGGGTTGAGCAGCCACAGATAGGAACACAGCGACAGAGGTCTCACTCTGAACAGTTTTTATGTTTAGCATTTTTTTATTTGCTTCGCACAACTGGACGGTCCCCACAACGTCTGCTGTACGTTCATGTCAGTGGATAGTCAGGTTGTGTCTAAAAAGAGTTGTGTTGTTTTGTGTTGGTTGTGTGTTTCAGACTCATCCCACTCAGACAGCCTTCCTGTCCAGCGTCGACCTCCACACTCACTGCTCATACCAGCTGATGCTGCCGGAGGCCGTCGCCATCGTGTGCGCTCCCAAACACAACGAGTACGTCCCACACACAGACACTACATTTCTACATTTGCACGTTATTATGGATCACAGAGGAGTCAACCCTGACCCTGACCCTGACCCTGACCCTAACCCTGACCCTAACCCTGACCCTGACCCTAACCCTGACCCTAACCCTGACCCTTTTCTTATGTGAACACCGGGCCGACTCATTTCAGTGGACGCAGCTGACGTCCTCCACAGGACGCGACCGCTGAGACACAGCTACACAAATGTTGTACCTGCACTTAAAGGGACACGCACATTATGAAGTTAGACATCAGAGAACTTAACGTAAACTGAACATGAAGAACATAAACGACGCTGTGGCTTTAACCCCTCCCCCTCCCCCAGCACTGGCGTGTTCCAGCTCACCGCTCCGGGGATGTCCGAGGTGTGCGGCTGCAGACTGAAAGGTTTCCACCCTCACTCCAAGGAGCCGCCTCTCTTCACTGTAAGTCATCAGTTCACGTGACTTGGTGTGACTACATGTTAGACCCTGACCAATCAGAGCTCTCCGTCTAGTGCTGCTGTTCCTTAGCGTGTCAGGCTCTTTTATCGTCCTGGTGAAGCTATTCATACGTGTTCCCTGTTCCCAGTCTTTGTGCTCATCTAAACATCAGTGACAAATCTGACTCACATCAATCAATCAATCAATCAATCAAATTTTATTTGTATAGCCCATATTCACAAATTACAATTCATCTCATAGGGCTTTAACAGGGTGTGACATCCTCTGTCCTTAACCCTCAGCAAGAGTAAGGAAAAACTACAAAAAACCCTTTTAACAGGGTAAAAATATGTAGAAACCTCAGAGAGAGCCACATGTGAGGGATCCCTCTCCCAGGACGGACAGAAGTGCAATAGATGCCACGTGCAGGAGAACATCATCAATAATCAAAGTCTCTAGCAGCATTGATGAAGCACAGTCCATGCTCAGCAACCATCTAGACCACGGTCCACCATCCAGACCAGACGCCACTTCAGTCCTCAGTCACCGTCCACCGCCGCCCACCAGGAGGACCCATCACAAGCCACCACTGCGGTCCTGGTCCACCGCCCGTGCCCAATGCCAACGCGACACAGGGTCCGCCACCAGCACCACGATCAGCCCACATGACTCAGAATCCGCCACACTGGATCCAACACCGCGACCCCCGGTGCGCGATCCACAAACCGCAATCCATGGTGCGGCCACAGAGGCCCTGGATCTGCGGGTGATAAAGCAAAGGGATTCCGGGGAAGGGGGATAGGGATGGAGAAGAGGAAGGAGAAGCTGGAAAGAGAAGCTCCGTGTGTCATGTGTCATAAAATAGAACAAGTAACGTTCTGGCGCACTAATTAGCTCTAACTATAAGCTTTATCAAAAAGAAAGGTTTTGAGCCTACTTTTAAACGAACAGATGGTGACTGCCTCCCGAACTGAAAGTGGTAGATTATTCCACAGCCGAGGGGCTTGATGGCTAAAAGCTCTGGCTCCTACTCTACTTTTAGAGAATTTAGGGACGACAAGTAGGCTTGAATTCTGGGAGCGGAGTGCTCTAGTGGGTTTATAAGGTACTAACAGCTCTTTAAGGTATAAAGGCGCTATATTATTAAGGGCCTTGAAGGTGAGGAGGAGAATTTTAAATTCTATTCTAGATTTAACTGGAAGCCAGTGTAGCGATGCTAATATTGGAGAAATGTGCTCTCTTCTCTTTGTTCTCGACATCAACTCTCTCTGTTTGTGTGCATGTCTCTCGTCCTCAGGTGTGTAAACATGTGGTGGTGAGAGAGTCAAAGATCAGCCTGCTGGACCTCAGGTGACAGACAGGAGGCGCTGTGAGCTCTGCGTGTCTGAAACCATCCACATATTGGTTTTTTGATTTGAAGTCATCACACAAACACAAACACACACACACACATACACACACATACCTGCTGTGAGTGTGTGAAACTGTTTTTAATAAAACATTGAGAATTAAAACCTGAAGTTTCCTGTTTTAGTTCTAAAAAATGGACAGTTGTCTTCATGTTCAGGTTGAAAGTGGTTGATTGAATGAAGACAGACACAATGTCTCGTAGGACAACTCTTTATTGTCTCTTCTTTCTGTTCCATGTTGACGTAGCATCTGTTTCTAATTCTGTTCTAATGCAGACAGGCGCCACGAGGCCCCGCCTCCCACTTTGACATACTCATAACTCTACGAGTGTGTTTGGCTCCAGAACAAGGGAAGATGACACCAGGGGGCGACATTCAAGCTTTATTCTTAAAAAAAACAACAACAAAAAAACAGAAACACTAACAACAAGTAGAGAGCGGGGGTGAGGGGGTGAGGGGAGGGGCACGTTCACAGTTTGCAGGTGAACAGAGGCTTAAGATTTTAATCTTAAAAGTTCAACAGAAACATCTGGAATTAAAAACATCTGGACTCAGACAGTGACATCATTTCCCTTTTTCCAGCTGTACTGGAAACGTTTAAGGAGGAAGTGAAGTCAACAACAACAACAGCCTGACGTTGTTGTTGTTGCCTGTGTTGGGGGTGGGCGGGGGGCTCTGTGCTCAGTGAGAATAAAGTCGGTGCTGCTCTGGCGGGGGGGGGGGGGGGGAGGGGGTGCTCTAGAAGCACTTGCGGTGGACGATGGAGGGTCCGGCCTCGTCATACTCCTGCTTACTGATCCACATCTGCTGGAAGGTGGAGAGCGACGCCAGGATGGAGCCGCCGATCCACACCGAGTACTTCCTCTCAGGGGGGGCGATGATCTGAGGGGGTAGAATTTTTACTTGTGGTATTTTAATGGTGACAATAAAGTCACTGCCTTTAAAGCTACAATCTAAAAAATCTGAAAATTCTTAAAAATGAAAAACATCCCTGAATGAAAGTCTTAATTTAACCTTAACTGAGGGAGAGCCAGACACGCCTCTTAAGGGAGGAGTTAAGGATTAACGTTGGAATGAAGCTTTAGTCGAATGTGTGTGATTAAGATCTTACATTCAATATTTGTTTTTTAACTTGTTACAAACTTTGTGACGTTTGTGGTGAAGTAACAACACGTCAGCTGACGTCACGACGCCCCCTGGTGTACCTTGATCTTCATGGTGCTGGGCGCCAGCGCGGTGATCTCCTTCTGCATGCGGTCGGCGATCCCCGGGTACATGGTGGTTCCCCCGGACAGGACGTTGTTGGCGTACAAATCTTTACGGATGTCGATGTCACACTTCATGATGCTGTTGTACGTCGTCTCATGGATCCCAGCGGACTCCATACCTGAGGGACGAAGAGGCAGGTTGACTGACAGGTGGACAGACAGAGAGAGAGGGACACAGGTTCATAGGCCGGTGGACATGTGTCTGACCTATGAAGGACGGCTGGAAGAGCGTCTCGGGGCAGCGGAACCTCTCATTGCCGATGGTGATGACCTGACCGTCAGGAAGCTCGTAGCTCTTCTCCAGAGAGGACGAGGTCGCTGCCGTGCCCATCTCGTTCTCAAAGTCCAGAGCCACGTAACACAGCTTCTCCTTGATGTCCCTGACGATCTCTCTCTCCGCTGCAGAGACAGAGAAGACACAGTGAGACAGGCGGACGCCACATCACTGAGCTGAGGGCCGGCGCCGTCGTACCGGTGGTGACGAAGCTGTAGCCTCGCTCCGTCAGGATCTTCATGAGGTAGTCGGTCAGGTCGCGTCCCGCCAGGTCCAACCTCATGATGGCATGAGGCAGCGCGTAGCCCTCGTAGATCGGCACGTTGTGGGTGACGCCGTCGCCTGAGTCCAGGACGATACCTGGACAGAGGCCGAGGTCAGTAACTCTACTCACCCACCACACGTGTAATAAACACTTTATAACATGTGAAGAGACTGAGGAGTGTGATGATGATGATGATGAAGAGTGAGGTCCAACCTGTGGTTCTTCCGGAGGCGTACAGTGACAGGACGGCCTGGATGGCCACGTACATGGCAGGAACGTTGAAGGTCTCAAACATGATCTGATACACGTTACAACGCAAGAGAAACAAGTTGACTTATTATCAACGTGTAATAAACATGTTATTAACATTCAGACATTATTAAGATGTGTTATTCACTAGTTAACTCATTTCATCACATGATGTTTCAGCCCCTGTCACCTGGGTCATTTTCTCCCTGTTGGCCTTCGGGTTGAGCGGAGCCTCCGTCAGCAGAGTGGGATGTTCCTCTGGAGCCACTCGCAGCTCGTTGTAGAACGAGTGATGCCAGATCTGACCAATCACAGAGCAGACACACTAACGAGTCACAACCATTAGATTAACCAGTGTTCATGATGACGTTTGGATTCCCACTGACCTTCTCCATGTCGTCCCAGTTGGTGATGATTCCATGTTCGATGGGATATTTCAGGGTGAGGATTCCTCTCTTGCTCTGAGCCTCGTCTCCAACGTAACTGTCCTTCTGCCCCATTCCCACCATCACGCCCTGAACGAGGCATCAGCCACCAAAGATTAAAAACAGCTCATCTCCAATATTCAGCAGGAAACTTTTAGAATATGCAGACTTCTGAACAGTTTGGTGGATTTGTTACAGCTGCAGCTCTTCTGGTTCAGGAAGCAGAGGATCATGGGTAATATCCCGCGTCACGACGCAGTCAGAGATCAACACAATGATTCATTTCTTTTACATGAAAGCACTTCATCAGACACAGAGACAGAGTTAATTCCCTCATGTGGCTGCAGGGGGCGCTGTTGCTCAGAAACTGTTATAAAGTGGTACTTTAAAAAACTGATCTGATGGAAAAGATTAGTGGATAGAGAGAATGAAACAGAACAATGGAGAATCAGAAGAGGTGATGAGGTCATCTAAGGTGAACAGGAAGTGTTTTACTGCCTCTCTGCATGTGACCCTGACAGACAAACAGGAAGTGACAGCATCAACGTAAGCATTAGCGTTAGCCTGTCAACCAATTTGTGTTCACCTGGTGCCTGGGCCGGCCCACGATGGAGGGGAAGACGGCCCTGGGGGCGTCGTCTCCAGCGAACCCCGCCTTACAGAGGCCGGATCCATTATCACAGACCAGAGCGGTGCTCTCCTCATCATCACACATGACTGCAGGGGGCGCTGTGGACGAGCAACGACACTACGACACCGGCTCACACTGTGGAGGGACGACACGTGATGAGAGGCTGTGCAATTCTGTTGCAATGGACAGTGGCGTCCAGCTGGGGGCGCACTTCTGTTATCAAAAACTTTGATAAAAATCATCTTAACACGGGAACTTAAATTTAGGCATTTCAATTTATAACATATTTATAGTCTTTAGTCTTTTTCACAAACAGAGAAAATACATACACACACACACACACAAACACACACACACACACACACACACACAAACCACTGTTCTGTCCTTTCCTATACTGAAGGAACAAATCACTCTGGGAAAATGTCCTAATTAGGACATGAAGCCGAGACCGGACTGTGTTTGGAAGACTCTCTCTCTCCCTGTGTTCACCCTCCTCACTCAACCACTTTTTTCCTTTTTTGCTTTCTCTCTCTCTCTCTCTCTCTCTCTCTCTCTCTCTCGCTCTCTTTTTCTCTCTGTCTCTATCTCTTTTTCTCTCTGTCTCTCCCTCTCCCTCTCCCTCTTCCTCTCTCTCTCTCTCCCTCTCTCTCTCTCTTTCTTCTTCTCCCTCTCTCTGAGTTGACTCCATATTTAGTCATGAAACCGGCTTCGTTTTATTTTGTCACAGTTTTACGCTGAAGAAAATAATATTTAGTTTTTAATTGACTTCGAAACAGGATGAATCATTTTTTGTATTCTCTGAAAAATGAATGTTATGAACTATTTTCTGTGGTGGATTCGGTTTAGGTTTATGTTTATTTTATGTTTAGTTTAAGGTTAAGGTTAAGGTTTAGTTTTAGGTTAAGAGGTGGTTAACCCTAACCCTTTAAACATGTAAGAAACAAACAAACTTATCATTTTGAAAACTTAAAAGTGTTCAAGATAAAAAGTCATCAACAACTGAAGCATCAAAAATATAAAGTATGTATAAATATTATATAGTATTTATATATTGTATAAGGCTATGAACTTCAAACAAATTTCATTAATAGATTGTTACTGCCCCCTGCTGGATGAACAGTTTCTAATTCTCAGGTTTAATCAACACAAGAGTAAAGTGTTGTGTTTCATCATCGACCATGTGAAACAGCAGAAAGCTCCAGAAAACATCTGAGATATTAAAAGCAGATTGTCCCTCCAGGCCTCCGTAGTTTCCCCTGTCAATCAACACTCAGGGATTATAATAAAACTGATGACATCATCAGGACGAGACGTCTGAGATGGAAGAGCAGAAGAAGTGGAACAGGGAGGAGGAGAATCCAATGAAGAAGGAGGGAAAGAAGAGGAGAGGAATACAGATGAAGTGATGAAGGTGGAGACGAGCAAGAGGAGGTGGTTTAGGAGCAGAAAAGATATGATGCTGGAGGAAAGAGGAAGAGGAGAAGTGCAGCAGAGGAGGAGGTGAAGAGATAAATGAGATGCAATGAAGGAAGAGGTGAGCGAGGAGGTGAGGCAGAGAGAAGAATGTGAGGAATAGAAGAGGAGCGGAGGGAAGGAGAAGAAGAAGCAGAAAAGGAAGAGGAACGGAAGAAGAGGAAGAGTAGAGTAAGAGAATAAAAGAAGGTAATGAGGAGGAGGTGAAGATATTTTTAATCAGAGAAAACAGCTTTGTATCAAAGATAGTGAGAGAGGAGGAGCATGATGGAGGTGAGGACGGCGGAGGAGGTAAAGATAGATAAAGGTGGTAAGAATGGACAGAGGAGGTGACGGAGGAGGTGAGGATGGACAGAGGAGGTGAGGATGGACAGAGGAGCTGACAGAAGAGGTGAGGATGGACAGAGGAGCTGACGGAGGAGGTGAGGATGGACAGAGGAGGTGAGGATGGACAGAGGAGCTGACGGAGGAGGTGAGGATGGACAGAGGAGGTGAGGATGGACAGAGGAGCTGACAGGAGAGGTGAGGATGGACAGAGGAGGTGAGGATGGACAGAGGAGCTGACGGAGGAGGTGAGGATTGAGAGAGGAGGTGAGGATGGACAGAGGAGCTGACGGAGGAGGTGAGGATGGACAGAGGAGGTGAGGATGGACAGAGGAGCTGACAGGAGAGGTGAGGATGGACAGAGGAGGTGAGGATGGACAGAGGAGCTGACGGAGGAGGTGAGGATGGAGAGAGGAGGTGAGGATGGACAGAGGAGCTGACGGAGGAGGTGAGGATGGACAGAGGAGGTGAGGATGGACAGAGGAGCTGACGGAGGAGGTGAGGATGGACAGAGGAGCTGACGGAGGAGGTGAGGATGGACAGAGAAGGTGAGGATGGACAGAGGAGCTGACGGAGGAGCTGACAGAGGAGGTGAAGGAGGAGGTGAGGATGGAGAGAGGAGGTGAGGATGGACAGAGGAGCTGACGGAGGAGGTGAGGATGGACAGAGGAGCTGACGGAGGAGGTGAGGATGGACAGAGGAGCTGACGGAGGAGGTGAGGATGGACAGAGAAGGTGAGGATGGACAGAGGAGCTGACGGAGGAGGTGAGGATGGACAGAGGAGCTGACGGAGGAGGTGAGGATGGACAGAGAAGGTGAGGATGGACAGAGGAGCTGACGGAGGAGCTGACAGAGGAGGTGAAGGAGGTTGAGTCTTACCGTGGCAGTGCAGGGCTGCTTGGACGTGGGGAGGGGGCAGGACAGAAGTGAGAGTCTGAACGACTGGGACTGAGTTTATCAACCCTCCATCTCCTCCTTCCATCCCTCCTTTCATCCCTCCATCCCAAACATGGACCGGGCCACCTCCCTCTCTCTCTTTCCTCTTCTTGATTCCTTATAGGGCAGGACCTAAAGGAATCAACCAATCAGACAGCTCGAAGCACAGCCGAACTTTCTCTCATCATTCACTGCATTCCTGAGTGAGAGAGAGAGAGACGCCATTAAAAGTAATAGTAATGGAGTATTTAAAATATTACTCAAGTAAATGTTTGTGAATTTATAAGATATATCATAAAATAAGTATTAGAAATAAAATACTGTTTAATATGAAATTGATCAACAAACAACATTCGTCTGAATATTTTTTTGTTTTTTAAGTGAAATATGATCCATGTTCTTTTCTCTGACACAAACGAGTGTCCAGCTGTGACGGTGTTGAAATCAAACTGACGTGTTGACAGTGGAACAGTGGAACAGTGGAACAGTGACACAGTTCACACTCACTAGGTTTCATCATAAGGATGAAGAAGATTTAACACATCACTGTAGAATATTAGTAGAAGCCGAATAAATCATAAATCATTATAATTATATTTTATTTTAAATAATATACTGTTATGAATTATATATTATTAATCATGTTTCATATATCATTATAAAAACATATTGTTATATATATTATATAAACCCTATATCACTATTTGATTTAGTATTTTACCCTCCCTGTACTCTGATTTTAATTTAACTTTATCTGATTAACCCTGAAGAATCAGAATCATTCAGAATTTTATTTGTATCCTGTTGATAAGCACAATCTTATTAATAAATAAGAGGACAAGTGAATTTGAAAGTGATGTAGAATCTTCCTTCAGGAGGAGGAGGAGGAGGAAGAGGAAGAGGCAGCGAGCATCTCCTTAAAAAGACAAACACGACGGGAGGGAGGAGGTCAGTCTGAACAAGGAGAAGAAGAAGAATGTTTGGAGGAGATGTGTGTGTATGTGTGTGTGTGTCACAGAAAAGAGCCTTGTATGGAGTTAGTGAAGAGGATTCTGGGAAATGTAGTAGTTGCATGAGGAAGAGAAATAATTCTAGCGTTAAAATCTGTTTTGTTCACAAAAGTGTTGACTGACCTTTAACCTTGAACACATAACAAAACATTTTTATTTATTTTAATAATAAATCAATCAGGTGTGTTGAACTGTGGTTAAAATTAAAGGTCATCATTTTGAAATAATAGAAAACATGAAACATAAATAAATATTTGTATTGCTTTTATTCTGAAAATCCATTAAATCTCATTTCAACCGAAGTCACTGATGAACATTCACAACTTTATTAATCCACGTTCTCTGAGAGAATTTAATAAATAACCCGTGAAACAACATGAATCTAAAACTAATGAAACATTTACTCCTTCGCCCTCTTGAATCAGCAGCTTCTTCATGGGACCTCACATGTACTTGACATGTTCCTCCCGTGTACCACACATGTTCCTCATATGTTCCTCATTTGTTCCTCACATCTTCCTGACATGTTCCTGACATGTTCCTTACATGTTCCTCATATGTTCCTCATTTGTTCCTCACATGTTCCTATCTTCCTGACATCTTCCTGACATCTTCCTCACATCTTCCTCACATGTTCTGGAGGTTCTGTCTGTGAGAACAAAGGTCTGAGTCAGGTCTCTGGACATGTTCTGGATCTTCTCCTGCAGCCTCCTTGTAAAATGTGTGTAACATGTCAGAGTCCATGTGAGGAACCAGCAGGACAATGTGTGGAAGCTTCCCAGTGAGCGAGTGGACGTGTACATGAGGTTTCTAACACGTGACGTGAAACCTGAAGAACATGAACATCTCAGGATGAAGAAGAGGAGCCGGACACGTACAGGACGAAGACTTCCACTTGGAAACACGAGGAGATTCCAGATCTTCTGGTGATGAGGGCCCACGCGGTGTGGATGAGATGTAAAACACAACACTGATCTTTCCACAGCAGCGTTTATACGCCATGTCCCGCCTCCTGCTGCTCTGCAGGCCCCGCCCCTGCTGCTCTACAGGCTCCACCCCTTGCCTGATATTCCCACATGTTCCTGTCTGAACGAGTCGGACCGACAACCTGCTGCTGCTTCACAAACACCAACTACACAACATGTCCACACAAATCCTGTGTGAAAAAATCGTCTCTGTCGTCGAGTCCAAAAAAGGAAACTGGTCAGTGAATACAAAGAGGACTGTTTGTGTGTGTGTGTGTGTGTGTGTGTGTGTGACGTTCAGTATCTCCTTCTTTAGTTGTACAGTGTCCCCACCACTCCCCCCCCACCCAACCCCCCCATCTTCATCCATTTACACTGACTCACACATTCACACACACACACACACGTTTGTACAGCTTCTTAGAAAGGACAATCATTGACTTAATGCTTTACGAACTAAACGTCTAACCCTAACCCTTAACCTAACCCTAAAACCAAGTCTTAACCCCCAAACAGTCCATTAAAGGGGGGGGGGGGGGGCAAAGTGGAGACCGGCCAATTGTCCTCGCTCGGTTGTAGATTCAAAGTGGTCCTCACAAGGAAGCTGTACAAACACACACACTCCCTCTCATCCTGGACTTTGACCGAAAATGGGAATCAGTCGGATCCTCAGACTCAGACGCTGATTGGTCGAGTGACGTCATCACAGGAGCCGCCGCCCAGCCAGCCCAGGAATGTGTGTGTGTCTTCCTGTACTTATATCTGTGTGAGGACCATGTGAAGCTGAGACTGGTCCTCACTTTGAACGTTTCCCTGTTTGAGTGTGTTGAGTATTGCACTGGTGTCCCCACTAAGACACCAGTGCAATCCTGTGTGTGTTAGTACGTGTGTTAAATGTGTGTGTGCGTGTGGTTGTATGTGTGTGTGTGTGTGTGTGATGTATAAATCACAAACTTCTGATTTGTTTAAAACTGTAAATAAACTGTAGATAAAGTTTATTCCATTTGGAGAAAGTATTCGAATACTGCAAAAAATTTGGTCCTGTTACTTTGTAACTTTAGATAAAGTTTGATAAGGAAAAATAAAATATAAAGTTACATGAACTGCTACTGATTGATTATTTCCAGTGTAGATTTTATATCACATCTGGAAAAATGAAAACTGAATAAATCGATTTTTAAAGTGTAAATGAATCAATATTATACCAATTGATGTTGTTTTATATACAACGTCATATTTTTATATATTATTAATATTTTTGGTAAAGAAAATGATCTAAAACATGTTGTGTGTTATATGTTATACTTATACATTTACACTTGACATGTTCGTGAGACAAAAATAATTAAAACTGACCAATTATTTATATATTTAATTAATTAAATTTCATTGAATGAACCAAAATAAATCAACAGCTCCCCCTTCTTCCCTCTGTACCCGTGATGTTATCCTGCAGCTCCTCCAGCTGGATGCCTGGTGTCAGTGCAGTGTTCCTGTAGTAAAACTCAGTGACCTGCAGGTGGCGCCACCTGCATGTTAAATTATTTGGATCAATTTGTTAAAAATCTTTGGTTTCCAAATAAAGACTAATAATGATATTATTGACAATAAAACACGCAATAGACAGACAGGGTCACATGTGAGGATTAGTTTCTGGTTTTATTTCTTATGTTTTATAAAAATGTTGTCACAATGTTTCAGGAACACTTTGTCCTTTATGAAAACGTGTCTGAACAGAAGTTTCAAATATCTCAGATGATTTAAAACTGTCTCTCAAACATGTTTGGACAAATGTCTTCAAGTTTCCTGGTTTATCAAAATGTTTTCACTCAGAAAGAATGTCTCATGGGGAAAGTTATAAGTCCACACACACACACACACACACACACACACTGACACACCTGAGGGTTTTTCCTGCTGAATTTGATGACGAGTCGTTTCCTGTCAGTCGCAAATCAGTGAACACATATTTCTACACACGCGTACAAACACACTCACTGAAGACACTTACTGCACACAATTGTTCACAATAACATACATGATATATTGAATTCTAATGTTGTAAAAATCAGATTTTGGATTCTAAAATTGAATGATAAAAACCACGAAACATCATCATCTTCATGACTGAAATAATCAGTGACCTCCGACTCAACTCTGATGAGAACAAGGTTTTGATTCTAATCCTCCTGGACCTGAGCTTTATACGATTTGACCACGACGTTGTTATCGCTCGCTGATAAATAATAATAATATTAATAATAATAATAATAATAATAATATCGTCCCTAAGGGATTTTCCAGAGTTTTTTGTTCTAATCCATCATTCTGAATGGGTTGCGGCATGTTTGTTGAGTCACCAGGAAGCAATGGCTGATGGGAGAATGTTTCTTCATTCAGAGTTCACGCCCTGAAACATTTTTCATCTTGAGTCTGTCCTAAAGCTTGGTGACTTTCAGAAGAACATTAATATTCCTCTGATGAAAATGTTTATTAGATTATTTCAAATGGATCAGATACATTTTAAATGTTGTCAAATGATTATTCTATTCTTCAAATGACTTCAGTTTAAAAAACATTCATCCATGAAACACTTTAATAATTTTTTTTTTAACATTTTCAAAATATTAAAATGATCCAAATTTAATAACATATAGATTATTTACTATAACAAAGCACTGTGGTCTGTAAAGTAATTAAATAACTACAGTAATCCAATGCAAGTAGCGGATTAAAGGTAGAATCCCTCTGAAAGTTATTAAGAGTTGTACTCGAGTACCGGAGTACATGTAATCATTCAAACTTTCATTTCATCAATAAAAATATGTAAATGAATAAATATCTCATTTAGAATGTGCCGATTAATATTAATTAATTTACATTGGAATATCATCTTGTGGTCATTTTAGAGTTAAAGGTTCAGTGTGTAAGATTTAGGGGAACGGATCTATTGGCAGAAATGTAATACTTAATACTTAATAATCCCAGTGTTGTATCACTTGTGTTAAACTATTTCCTCACACTAGTGTTTATATATAAATAATTAATATTTAAAAGATTTATGTTTAAATACTTTGAGAAACCTGGTGGCCTCCGTAGAGAGGACCTGATCCTGCTGTAGATATAAAGTATTTAACTTGACAGTAGCCCAGACTGGACAAACCAAACATCTTTTGAGTTTCCATGAACACTGAAGCTGCCACAGGTTCTCCTTTATGTTTGAGATAAGTAAGAACTTAATCATTCAAGCTAGTTTTGTTATTGAACTTTATTCTGATCACTTCACAAAAACATTTTTCGCATTTTATTTTACCCGAAACAATTTTTCACATCAAAATTCGAACCTTTGTTTGTTAAAAACATAATTAATATTCAAATCAATAGTGTTTTTATAAAAACGAATAAAAGAATGTCAGTCAACACATTAAATACATTTGTTCAATATGAACTATTATCTATCACCAACAAAATATTATTAAATAATTCACATTAAATGTATGGAAGTTCAAAAACAGGGACTTCAGATTCTGTTTTTAAAACATTGATATAAAAAACTTCAGGTCAAGACGTTGACCAACATCTCTATCAGTTCATCTTCATCATCAGTTCATCTCTATCAGTTCATCTTCATAAGCTCATCTTCCTCAGGAGTGTGTCAGTCTCCTGTGCACAGCGTCCCTGCCAGAAGATCCCAGTGTGTGAAGTAGGGGGCGTAGTTGCACTTGGATTTGAGGTGGTGGAGGTTGTGGTGGCGAGCGCCGCCGTACAGCCCGAGCGGCACCAGGCGGTGCGTGGCCCAGGGCAGGTCGTAGCCGCAGTGGTCCTCCACCGACAGCCACATGTTGACCAGGAAGAACATCAGCTCGGTGAGCGGGTGGCAGCCCAGCAGGGCCGGAGTGGCAGCGGCGAAGACGCCGAGACTAAGAGTCTCCCAGGCCCCGGAGAACTCTGCGGTGAGGGCAGAAGTGGAGCTGAAGGTGTGGTGCACCTGGAGAAACAACGTGAGGACATAGTTTAATTATGGATTTATTACATTTGAATTCTTATCAATCAGGAATGAAACATTATTGGATAAAATGACGCCACCGTGTGGTCAGTTGGGACAGTGCAAGTGACCGGGTACGCACCTTGTGGAAGTTGCGGTACAACCAGGTGACCTTGTGATGCAGAAGATGCCAGGTGAAGCTCTGGAAGTCGAAGAGCAGCAGACACACAAACACCTGAGCAACCAGCCGGCTGAAGGGCGGGGCCTCCTCGGGCAGGGGGAGGGGCCGCAGGTACGAGTGCAGCACGGTAAGCGGCAAAATAAAAACCAGGTGGTTATAGAGCGTTAGCTTCAAGCAGCTCCGCACTGAGGCCCAGCTGACGGAGCTCTCCGGCTGCAGCTTGTACCTGCACACCAGGGCCCACCTGGAGGACAACAGGTCCAGCAGCAGGAAGGGAAGACAGAAAGACAGGTAGACAGACAGAGAGAAGAGGACGGGGAAGACAGGTGAGTGCAGGATGGAGGCATGTCCCAGGAGGACAGACCAGAGCGGCTGCAGCAGCATTTTCTCATCTGGTTCAGACTGAGCTGGACACGCCTTCTGACTGGCTTTATATGAACCCAGCCCCGCCCATTCCACTAACAACCTGTCCGCCCACCACATCCTGCACACGCCCCCACAACCATATATATACTGTCACTGCTCCGACAGGAAGCAGGGAGAGTCAGGTTGTTTCAGAGCGGATTAAAACTCAGCAGTGACACCTGCTGGTTGACACATCTCAGCAGCTGGAGCATCCCAAAGCACATCTAACACACACACACATATATACTTATATATATATATATAACTATATATAACATATATACTTATATATATATATATAAGTATTATATATGTATTATATGTGCACACATATATAGTTATATATATATATATATATATGTATATAAGTATATATATATATACTTATATATATAACTATATATGTGTGCACATATAAAACATATACAATACATATATATGTATGTGTGTGTATATTCAGCACCAGCATCTTCAGCCCTTTAGGGTCTCTTCTTTACTTCATAATAATAATAGTTATTAATGTCTCAAGACAAACATTTATCTGATGAACAAACGATGGACAACATGTCTCCACTTCCTGTCCAACAAGCAGGAAGTGGAGACACCTGATCACACCACACTCAGTTTCTGTTCGGCAATAAAAACAAAACGTCACTTTTATTTTGATATGATGGAAATATTTTATTGTACAAATGAATCTTTTCATTTCATTCAACCAACTCATTCGAACAGTTGTGTTTACACATTTCTCTTATAAAGCATTATTGGATGTTTAGTTCCTGATCAGTCCCTACTCTGGCTCCTTATTAGGTTCTCACTGGTTTCTGTTCTGGTTCCCTCCATGTCTCTGAACTCACTATTTATATGTTTAAATGAAATCTACGTCCTGCTGTATGTGTGTGTGTGTGTGTGTGTCAGTGTTGGCTTGGTGTTTGTGTTGCAGTGAAGTCCAGCTGCGTCTCCTCTGTAAGGTTCAGAGCATCATTGACTCGTCTCTGCAGCTCGGCGTCCAGCAGCGTGGCTCCGTGTGTGAATCGATCCTGATGAATGAAACTTAATCAGTACACGTTTGGTTGTGAACAGCAGGTTAAAGGTGAGATTGATTTCTCTACCTTCTTCTTGGTGCGGGGCGGAGCTACCGGGGGGTTAAAGGTCATGTCTTTGACGTTGTAATCTCCAAACAGCTCAACCGGAGACCTGGACAGGAAGTCAACACATACACATGAATTTTAAATTTTAAGGAGCATTTACAGAGTTTTTAAAGGCTTCATGATTGTGGTGTGTGTGAATCGGATAACAAACAGCATCAAATCAAGCACTCCCTGCTCCAGAGGTCTGTACTATTAAGTTCAACATGTCCAGGATATCGTCCTGAGATCCCGCTGAACTTAACTAACAATCACAACAAAACTAACTGGTCACATGACGCTGGTTATCAACTCGTTAAGTTAACTCAGGTTTGCCAGCTCTGAGCGTGTGCGCACATGAAAGGGGCGGAGTTTACTGCATATGACCATTCACAGACATGGACAGTTTGACTGACAGCAGAGCTGAGGATCAAACTATTGTATAATAAAAATTAGAGGAGAACAAACATCCAGAATAAAAGAAACTGTTTTTAAAACATCTGGGATCGTGTCACGGCCTAATTATAGTCCTGCGACTGCAACCGCGGAAGGCCACGCAGCTGCATCGACGGATCCGTTTTGGTTTATGCTTCCTAAACGTGTTGCGCGTGTTGCAACGCAATTCACCGCCAGAACACTAGGCGGAGTAACTTTTTGTTTCGAAAACAAAACACACAAAGAAGATACGTCTTCTTCTTCGTCGACTGTTTACTTAGATCACCACTCCGGCTCCTCAGAGCCTCTTCCTGGCGGACAAATCCTCCAGTCAGTGACGGGTTATACAAGTGGTCATACTTTCGGATCTCTTCTGCCAAGTGCTCTTCTATTTGGTCCATATTCGTTCTTCTAAATCTTCCGTGATTTCCGCGTACTGTGGGGCATGAAACCGGAAACTAGACTCCGGACGGGATGTAGTCAACCGACCAATCACAAGCCTTGCGGGCTGCGTGAGGCTCGCGTCGTTTTGTCGTATAGTTAGAAAAATTGGCGGACGCACGCAAGCCGCCAGAGGGCTCGAAAGGGGCGTGTTGCGTGTCTTGCGTGCATGCGTGCGACCGTGCAACACGAGTATAATTTGGCCTTCAGTGTGTACCTTACAGCGCCCCCTGGTGACCACGTTATAATAACGTGTGAACGAGATAAATAACGAGACCGGAACCTGCTTTACTAACGAGACGTTTGGAAGTGAAGAAGCCTCTGGATGAGAAATGCTTGAAACCCATGATCTCACCTATTTAATAATATAACTACACAGGAGAAAGCTACTTAAAGGAATAAAGTACTAAAGAATGTGTGGTTCTCCTCCACTAACACACACATTTAACCTGAAGTTAACCTGATAACCATAAATCCTGCTTCATAGTGCAGGGCCGTGTTGATCAGCTGATCGTACCTGCGGCTCAGCTCCATGCCGAGCGCCGCCGATCCTTCACTGGGAGCTCCCCGGCTGAGGTGAGCTGCAAACTGTCGCACAACTGGATGGTAATGTCTCTGTGAACACACACACACACACACAATGATATTAATCTGCATATGCAATGTGTACATTCAGTGTGTGTGTGTGTGTGTGTGTGTACCTGCAGTGTGTGTAGCTCCCACAGTGCAGTGTTTTGTGCGTTGCAATGTTCAGGTTCATCGAGTTCCGGGAGATAGAAGCCGCTGCCCTGAACCTCGTTATCTAACAGGAAGTCACACTTAGGAAAAGACTGACACACACACACACACACACAGTTAATACATCACAATGTGTTCAGACAGTAAAGTTCTTAATGTTTTAATTTGATGAACAATAGTCAATGTTTCTCTCTTTCACACACACACACACACACAGTTAATGCATCACAATGTGTTCAGACAGTAAAGTTCTTAATGTTTTAATTTGATGAACAATAGTCAATGTTTCTCTCTTTCACACACACACACACACACACGTTTGTACAGCTATCTTAGTGAGGACACTCACTGGCATAATGCTTTCCCTAGCCCCCCCACCCTAACCATCCAACTATATTCCTAACCTTAACCCTTAACCTAACCTTGATATAGCCCTCATACTAACCCTAAAACCAAGTCTTAACCCTCAAACAAACCATTAAGGGGGGGGGGGGGGTTCAAAAGGTCCTCACTTTGTAGGTTGTAGACTCAAACTGGTCCTCACAAAGACAGCTGTACAAGGGCACATGCACACACTCACGTGCATGGTGGCCCTGTTGGCGGCGAGCAGGCCCACGCTGGCGTTGGGCAGGACGTGGAGACTGAGTGTGCTCAGTCGTTTGACGAACGCCATCGCCCTCTGCAGGGTGACCTGCTTCCTGCGGCGGATCAACAAGGTGTCCAGACAACGCAGCAGGATGATGATGTCATCATTAGGCGCCCCTGGGTCAGACGGAGCAGTTTCAGTTTCATGCTTTCAAAGAGCAATAAGTTCTCTGGCTCTGTTAACAATTAAATAATAAACATTATAATCAGGATTCATGCAGCTAGCTCAGTGAACTGGAAGGTTATGATTTAAATGAACTCTTAGGTTTCTATTGTATTAGCATAGTGTGTGTGTGTGCTCATCACTTTCTCATTGTGTTTAAATACGTGTCTCAAACTCTATAGTCACACTTTTTGTTGCCACTTTTCAACTAATCGACAAACTGCCTATTCCACATTAATGTTGTCGTTTATCTCTGCTTCACTGTCTGTGTGTGTGTGTGTGTGTGTGTGTGTGTGTGTGTGTGTGTGGGGGCGGGGTGTGTGAGTGTAAACTCCGCCCCAGGACATGACATCACAGCTGTGAACTGACCTGCATGTAGCCGCGGCAGCATCCAGTAGAGCTGAGAGTAGAAGGTGAGAGGGTCGATGTTCAGGACGTCACCTGATACAAACACACATCACAGAGTCAGGGACCTTTGACCTCCTGTTGCAGGATGTCCATGTGTCCTTTTCAAGATAAAAGTCTGACCTTGTCCTGACAGGATGGTGAAGACGGTCTGGATGCAGTGAAGACTCTCTCGATTGGTCCGATCCTGCAGAGATGACAACATCAATCACTTATTGATCGATCAGTTTGTGACACCGGACTAACAGCTGATTAGTAAGGGGCGGGGCCAAAGTGAATACTCACGCCTGATTGGATGAGGTTCTGCAGCACGTTGAGTAAGTCATCAAAAAACTCCAAGTTGATCAGATGAGCAAAACTGACAGGAAGTGACAACAGAGTCAGTGCTATTGCAATACACTGTGTGTGTGTGTGTGTGTGTGTGGGTGTCATACTTGGCCAGTCCCTCCAGTACGGCGGGAAGAAGAACAGACCCCTGAGCTTTCTTCAAAATCCTGAAGTAGATGAGGAAGACGATGTTCAGAGTCTCTGTGTGCTGAGGAAGAGGAGGAAGAGCAAGAGGTAGAGAAGTTAGACGAGGAGATCAGGTTGTCGTTTCTCCCAAAGTTTTATATTTAATTTTTAACTTAGGCTCCTCCCACACAGACGCATCATCACTATTGTAACGTCTGACCAGCCTCTGAATCAGAGACTCGTGTGAACTGGTTTGAAAACTGGTAAACGGTGAAACGTTCTCCTCCTGATTGGTTATTATCAGTCACATGGAGGAAGACCTTTCAGGAGCACTTCCTGTCGGCTGCACTTCCTGTCGGTAACACCTATTGTCGGTCGCACTTCCTGTCGGTCGCACTTCCTGTCGGTCGCACTTCCTGTCGGCTGCACTTCCTGTCGGTAACACCTATTGTCGGTCACACTTCCTGTCGGTAACACTTCCTGTCGGTCACACTTCCTGTCGGTAACACTTCCTGTCGGTAACACTTCCTGTCGGTAACACTTCCACCTTGTCGATCCGGCTCCGCCTCTTCACCTTCACTGTTCCTCTCTCACTAAGCAACCAGCTGCAGAGGAGACAATCTACTTCCTGTTTACATCACATGACCGGTGGAATGTGAGTGATCATGCAACATTAGGGCGGAGCCTCATCTTTCTACTCACAAGCTTGATCTTGTTCTCTTTGCTCTCCGATGCTTCGACCTCCAACAACTCCTTCTCCAGCTTCTCCTCAGCCTTCTTCCACTGCACACACAAACACACACAGACACACACAGTGAACAAGTGGAACATTAACTAACACGTTGTAAATGTGTAATTACATGTTTATAAACGAATGCGTAATATTGATTAACGCTTGAATGTGATGATTGATTATTATCAACAGTTGATGAACAAACCTTCCTCTTCATCCTGGACAGACTCTTCTTCTCTTTATTGTTCATGAATTTTTTCTTTGGCGCAGTCGCCTCCACGTCCTTCTTCATCTGGACCTCCTGAATCCTCAGGCTGAGCAGCGTCCGCAGCACCTGGGGGGGTGGGGTCAACATGTCAGTGTGAGGCAGCTGTCCCACAGCAGCGGACATGATGTTTGGGTGTGCTTGATTCGTTACCTCAGGTCTGATGTTGTAATTTAGACTCTTAACAAGTCCAGAGACGACTCTGACTGTCGCCAATGACGCCCCGCCCAGTTTGTCCTCCTGGAAGAGCTTCCTGAACGCATCACAACACATGTCCGACACCTGTAAGCACAGAGACACCTGAACGCATCACATGTCTGACTCCTGAACCTTTCCTGACAGTATGGTGCAGTGGGCGGGGCCTCACCTGCTTGGCGGGGTCATTCATCAGCGGCACGAGGACGACCACGATGTTATTGTGGAAGTTGAAGTGCGGCAGAGCGAGCAGCAGCTCACACAGACAACGAACCGACACGTGGGCCAGACTCTGGTACGACTGAAGACTCACAACCTGCGAACGCTTCTTCTTCTGCTGCTTCCAGTCTGACAGCACAACACACAGGCAGTGAGTGTGTGTGTTTCAGTGTGTAGTAGAAAGTTGCATGCAGTTGTGTGTGTAAGGGACGTTCATCGGTTGTGTTTTTATCTCATGTAATATACAGGACTGTCTCAGAAAATTAGAATAATAGGGTTAGGGTTAGGGTTAGGGTTAGGAAGGGTTATAGAGATAGGATAACCCTATAGAGATAGGATAGGGTTATCCTATCTCTAAATATTCAAATATTTAGAGATAGGATATTTGAGTTTTCTTAAGCTGTAAGCCATAATCAGCAATATTAAAAGAATAAAAGGCTTGCAATATTTCAGTTGATTTGTAATGAATCCAGAATGCATGACATTTGTTTTTTTTAAATTGCATTACAGAAAATAAAGAACTTTATCACAATATTCTAATTTTCTGAGACAGTCCTGTATATTATAAATGTAATGATCTGCCTCCTCCAGAATCGACTGTTTGTAAGGGGCCCTGCACCGGGAGAAACCCAGGGGCCCTGCACCGGGGGGAACCCAGGGAGGTGCAGCTGAACCACTGGTTTTTCTGATGGACACTTTGATCTCTGGAGTTTAACTGACTGGTGTTAGGGTTAGGGCTGTTATACTGTGAAATTAAGTGTTCCCGTAATGTTTTTGAGCAGTATATAACATTATATATATATATATATATATATATATATATATATATATATATACTATAGTAATTCTTCAGTCCATCCTGACTCTCTGGCTTCTTTTCATCGCTCTGATACACAGACACACACGTGTGAACTCAATACAGAACTCAGTCTTGATTATTTGTGACCAATAACACATCTGCACAAATATATCGTTAATCTGCGGTTGTTATTGTCCAACTATTCTGTGTGTAGTCGAGGTTGTGTGTCATTGCTGTGTGTTGTAGTGTAGTTGTTATGTACCTTTGATGGTCTGTTCCAGGTCCTCCAGGTAAAACTTGTACTGACTCACTAAACCTTCCTCAAACTCTCTGAGACGCTGAGTCTCCTTCTTCACCTGGAGACAGAATCATCATCATCAGAACACACACACACACACACACACACACACACACACACACACACACACACACACACACACACACACACACACACACACACACACACACACACACACACACACACACACACACACACACACACACACACACACACACACACACACACACACACACACACACACACACACACACACCTTGACGCCCTTCTCTTCGGCGGTCAGGGGGCGGATCCTGTAGGTGGGGGCGATGTCTTTAAAGATCTCCATGAGTGAAACCATCACCAGCTTCCTGACCGTCACCGCCACGCAGGGGTCCGACTCCATCAGCATCCCCCGCAGCTCCTTCAGCCTCTTGATCTGATCACACACACACACACACACACACATTACTCTGATTGTCTCTGTAAATCCAGCAGGTCCTGATCTGGATCCAGACTCACGTTACTGAACGGGTCGGAGATGACGGCTGACGCCATGTTTGCGATGAGCAGCTTCTTCTGGTTTATCTTCTGAGCTCTGAGTTGCTCCATCTGCTCGGCTGTCAGTTCTACAACACTCTCTGGCTCCCCCTCTGGACAGAAGGATGCACAACAAGCACATCAGGACCAACAGCTTGGGACTTTTCATCTCATGTGTGTTCTTCTTTGTGTGTTTTCACTCATACCGTTCTCTGGCTCCTCTTGTTCTTCAGATGCTTTCTCTTCCTCTTGCTCCTGATGTTTGATGACTTCAAAAACAAATCACAAGTGATATTAAAACCATCCCTGATCGATCCCTGATCAATCACGGGTCATTAGTCGTACCTCTCTCCACAGTCTGGGGAATGACTCCCGTCTTGTCTTTGATTGGCAGCAGGTGGATGATCTCCTTCTCCTCCGTCCTCACCATCTTCCTCGGGACCTTTTCGTAGCTGTGGACGACCTCCGAGCTCCTCTTCTTCTCGCTGTGCACCGGCCCGCTGGGACAAACACAGCTCCGTCACCATTTTGTTATTCATCACAGCTGGATGACGACTGTGTGTGTGTTTGTGGTTACCATGATGACAGGTCTCTGGTGATGAAGGATGCCTGTCGAGCCATGGCGGTCATCTGCTGCAGGTCCTCGTCCTCAATCATGTCGGTGGGCAGAGTCTCCAGAAACTCCTCCTCATCCTCCTCTTCCTCTGTTTGAGACACAAAGCAGACCATCAGATCCCGCCCCCCTGGGGGAAACAAAACTCTAAACCAATCAGAGAGTGACCCATCGTTCACATGGTCCTCTCACCCGGTCTCTTCTTGTATGTCTCCAGTGGGCGGGGCGTCCGCATGACGGCATCCTTCACCGCCTGTCTCAGCTTCTTCTGCTCTTTACGCTGTTTTTTGGCGACGTTCTGTTGCTTCATCTGTCGGTTCTTCAGTTTGTTCTCCAGCTTCACATCGCTCGTCTTCAACAGGCGGCGGAACGACGGGCGCACCTTCTTCGACCGAGGCTGCGGGGGGGACAAGGGTAAGAATAAAATACATGAAGTAAAACTGAACAGGTTAAAGAGTTCAGAGAATTCATTCTGTCAAAATAAAGATGTGATATGTTTTACTCTTTCATTTTGAAAGTTTGCGTTCATCACAGCGTTAATAGACTTAGACAGGATAGATCTAGATAGCTCTAGATGAGATAGATGGATAGAAGAATAGATAGAAAGATAGATAGATAGATGGATAAATAGATAACTAGACGTATAGATAACTAATGGATAGATGGATAACTAAATGAGATAGATATAGAAAGATAGATAGATGGATAAATACATGAATAGATAAATAGATCATTAAATAACTAGATGTATAGATAACTAAACGGATAGATGGATAACTAGATGATAGATATAGATAGAAAGATAGATAGATAGATGGATAAATAAATAACTAGACGTATAGATAACTAATGGATAGATGGATAACTACATGAGATAGATATATATAGAAAGATAGATGGATGGATAAATAGATGATAGATATAGATAGATAGATGGATAAATAGATAGATAGATAAATAGATAAATAAATAACTAGACGTATAGATAACTAAACGGATAGATGGATAAGTAGATGAGATATATATATATAGAAAGATAGATAAAGGACAGTATCAAATCCTAAACTGTTTATTTAACGGTGTAAACTCACCGGAGCCATGACGTCGGTTGTTTACGGCCTCAGGGCTCTTCTTCTCCCCGGGTTTCGCTCACTTCTCCTCGGTCGCAGCGACAACAAACACCGGAGAGTTTAAGGGAGAAACTCCGGTTCGTTGCTTCACGTGTGTTGATGTGAGAACCGGGTTCACAGCGACGACCCGGAAACAATCAACCAAAGTCTTGCACCGCGGACACAACAGCGCCCCCAATGGCGGGAGGACCGAACAACAGAGACTACTATAGAACTATACCATAACCTTAACTATACACCAGTAAACATTCAAACCTGCTGCCGTCTGGCAGACGTTACCGGAGCATCCGAGCACGGACTACCAGCCTCCCAGGCCATCAGGCTTCTGAACAATCAATATTCCCCACTTCTTCACCCTGTAAACTGCTGCTTTATTTAACCTTGCTTTGACTATGTTATATGTTACACATATATTCATATTATTGTATTTAATTCTCCCCCATCCTTCACCCTATAAAGTGCTGCATCACTTGACTATGTTATGTTACATAGTATGTTATTTTTCTATTTTGTGACATGTTGCCTGCCATGTCACAAGAATTTCACTGCTTCGATGACGCCGTCATTGGTGCATGTGACAATAAACTTTAATTTCATTTGATGTGATACCTAATAATTAAGGTATTCTATTACCAGTAATCTGATTACTCTGATTCACTGGTTAAAGATTTAGGAACTTTGATGTTTTCCATCAATTTATCTAATGTTGTGTTTTGACTGTCAAACTCATTAAATAAAACTAGAACATTTCTTGAGCTCATTCTTCCACCAAGACCAACTATTAGTTTTAACTGTTCCACTTTTCATTCTCGTGATTATTAAGCTCAACCTGGACCAGATCAGACTCTTGAAAATCAGTCTGACACTTTTCATCATGAATTATTCTCTGAAAAAATTACATTTAATATCACAATGTAAAAAAAGATTAAAACCAACTTTCTGCACTGAGCCATAAATCATCTTCCACCAGGTTTACTGGAGATCTGTTCATCCTGCTGACAAACAAACAGGAGTGGAAACATGGCCTGATTATTATAGTTATTCATAATATACTATTCTGACTCTTAACATGGAACTGTACCTTTAAGAACAAACAGACCAGTTGCAACATAAATGTAACATTTATTACTTTTTACAAAATTCATGAAATATTATAAAATCCTACCAGGCTTATTTCAGACACGTGTCCTCATCTGGTCCAATCATTTTGAACATCCAATAGGGGGCGCTGTGAAAGCTAATCCCTGCGTGGAGGCTGAAGCCCTGACCTGACTTTCATTCATTATATCCACTGTGGCATTTTTTCTAATTTGTCTTGTATAACTGTGAGCAGCCGTTACACTATTCTATTAATACTACTATTAATATTGCCCATGAAGTATTTAGCGTCCATGTAGACAGTCACTCATCATACTTTAAGTCCTCTCTCACCTTTAAATATCAAAGGTCAAAGATTGTGCCCTACTGTGAGAAGAGGCTCATGGAAAAGTTTCAAAGCCCAGCACATATCAACACAGGACATCTGATTGGTTTACCCTCCTCAACACTGAATAAATAACTTTCCTCTTTAAAAAAACCTTTGTTTGTTTCATAAGTAAAATAAAATTCAAACTGAGTTTTAATCCCTGAATGTCCAGAACTTTAATACATTTCATTTTAAATCCCAGCGTCATCTCGTTCACGCGTAGCTGCACTTGTGCAACTTCATGTTGCGTTGGTCCGAGTACCTCTTCCCGCATTTGTCGCAGATGAACTGTTTGCCGCCGGCGTGGACGTGTCTCTTGTGCGTCCTCAGATGACTTCCCTGACTGAAGGTCTTGCCGCAGATGTCGCAGGTGTACGGTTTCTCCCCCGTGTGGACACGCTCGTGCAGCTTCAGGCTGTTGGCGTTGTTAAACTTCTTGTCGCAGGAGCTGCAGGCGAACGGCTTCTCGGAGGAGTGTGTGCGGCCGTGTGAGATCAGGCTGCTTTGCTGGCTGAACGTCTTGCCGCACTCCTGGCAGCTAAATGGTCGCTCGCCGGTGTGGATTCTGCGGTGGATCTTCAGGTTCACTGACTGGCGGAAGCTCTTCCCACAGAGGTCACAGCTGAAGGGCCGCACGCCACTGTGGATCCTCTGGTGGTTCTTGAGGTTGACGGCGTGGCGAAAGGTCTTGGGACACTCCTCGCATTTGAAGGGTTTCTGTCCCGTGTGGATGAGTTCATGAGTCTTAAGCGTGACGGAACGGGTGAAACCTTTCCCGCACACGTTGCACACAAAGAGCTTCTTGCCCGTGTGCGTGAGCTGGTGGCGGTGCAGGTTCTGCAGCAGGCTGAAGCGGCTGCCACACACCTCACAGCCATGCGGCTTCTCCCCAGTGTGGATGATGGAGTGCGTCTTCAGCTGCGTCTGCTTGGTGAAACACTTCTCGCACTCGGGACACTTGTATGGCCGCTCACCCGTGTGCATGCGTGTGTGGCTCTGCATGCTCTGCCTTTGACGGAACGCCCTGCCGCAGATGCTGCAGGAGAACGGCTTCTCCTCAGAGTGGATGCGCTGATGGCTCCTCAGGTTGCTCTGAGACGTGAAGGATTTGCTGCACAGCGTGCATATGAAGCACTTCCAGGTGACGCTCTCAAGAACAAACTCAGGGGAAGCGGAAATTTCCTCCTGCCGGTCGATTAGAAGAGGCTGAGCTTCTTCATGAGCTCCTGGAGGGAAAAACCATCATCATCATGAGCAGCACATCCTGAGGTCTGAGCAGGGATTTGATATTGATCAACCAGGAACATGTATTGGTCACTGGGTTTGATCAAGTATTGACTGATATCAGGTGCTCACTCTCAGCGATGGCTCCTAGGTCGATGTTTCCACGTTCGTCTTTGACTGTCACGGCCGGCACAAAGGGAACCTCCACCGTCTCCTTCTCTGGTTGGGTCAGCAGCGACGTCTGTAATGTACTCACATCGGTCAGGTCAGTGAACGCATCACGATGCCAGGTATGTGGGCGGTAGTCTTACCTGTGGCGACCAGTCCGTGTCGCAGCTCTGCAATCGGACGCCGTACGAGTGTTCCAACTCTGTAACGGACATTTCAAACATCACGTCAGCACGATATAATTACCGGTGGATTTCTGAAACTGTGTGTGTATCAGCAGGGGGCGGGGCCACGTACCGACGGTTGCGTTGTTCAGGATGTTGAGGACGCTGGTCTGTGGTCTCTTCCCACTCCGTCCTGACACCAGCTCGGCTTCATCCACGATGTTCATCATTTTCCCCAGAGCCTCGTTCCCCAGGGTCTCCATGATGGAGGCGAACAGCACCTGACGCAGGTCAGAGGTCAGACTCACCTCATAATGTTCTGACTGCAGCTTTAATGTGAGGTAGTTCTCTCTCTCTTTTGTCTGATTACACCAGGTTATAAATGATTATGGTCAATACAAAATCATATGTTGTGGCTGTTTTAACAGTTTTTCCATGAATTGAATCATCAAGAGAGTTCAAATCAAACTGTACAACCAGTGGATCGCTCTGGTTTCGGGCTCCTCACCGTCTTCTCCCTGCTCTCTGATGAAACTTTGGCCGGCAGAGGCAGCTCCGCTTCGGTCCGGAGGTCCAGAAAGGTCGAGCTGTTGTCCACCAGCTTCTTGAGCTCCGCCACCGCAGCGTGAACCAACGACTCCATGACGGTGGCCAGCTGGGTGTGAAGGGCCACTAAGGAGCTCATCCTGCTAACACCAGCTAACCGCAGCTAACAGAAGCTACCAGCAGCTAACACCAGCTAACCGCAGCTACAAGCAGCTAACATAAGCTAACAGCAGCTAACACCAGCTACAAGCAGCTAATAGAAGCTAACAGCAGCTAACAGCAGCTAACACCAGCTACCCGCAGCTCACGCGCTCCGCTTCGCGGAGTCTCTTCACTTTATCAAAACTAAAGTTGAGGCGAAAAAGTTTTAGATCACCTCACAACATACAGCGCTGACCGGAACCGGAAGAGGCTAGTCTCTTTTCCGGTCCAACAAGAGACAGGGAGAAGCAGATTCTGCAATATTATAATTTTTTTAATAATTTCAGATTATGCTTCAGCTTGAAGTTTAGGTTTCAGAAGTTAATTTCAATATATAGTTTCATGAACGTGTTTCTGTTTAAAATGAAACGTAAGTAAATAGTGTATTTATTGGTTTTCTTTGCCGGGGTTCCTGCAGGGGGCAGACTCTGTTTTACAGACACCAGCAGCAGAAGAAGAAGAAGAAGAAGAAGAAGAAGACGACAACGAAGAAGAAGAAGAAGAAGAAGAAGAAGAAGAGTAGCTGCAGGTAAGCACGTTTTATTTTGAAATGACGTGTTCACTGTGACTCTGAACTCCGTCATCTTTGTTCTGTGACCTGAGGTCAAATCTGCTTCATGTTCTCTTCATGATTGTTTCATATAAACACATGTGTCACATGTTCGGTCTATAATAGCATTATTCTCTTTTAGTGTTTATTATACAAACACTAACGTGTGCATTCTGTGTGGTCAGAACACTAATGATCATTCACTTTATATCAACATGAATCATGAAGCATTAATGAAGTATTGATCTTCTTCACAGCAGCAATTTGATATAAAATAGTAAAAATAAGTAAATCACAACAGTGAGTGATTTCATGTGTAATAACACCTGTGTTTACCTTTGATTTCATGTCAACAAGACAGCTGTGAAGAAGATCTATAGTTCGATCAGAACTGTCTGGTCTTCATGCTAAGCTAGGCTAATACCCTCCTCTATTGCTCATGATTAGATATGCTAACAGTTTCCCACTTCCCCCAGTCTTAATGCTAAATTAGGTCCCCCCCCCCCCTTCATCTTTATGCTAAGCTAGTTTTTTTTCTGTAAAAAGTCTGTTCCCCCTGACTTGTCTGCAGGCAGCAGAATCGGTTCAAACCAGTCTGGTCCAGACCAGTTCAGGATGGCGGCCATGTTGAAACCTCTGAGGATCCTCCTCTCTACCCCAAAATGTCCGCAGAGTCGCAGCTGCTCAAGATATGTCTCCAGGATGAGGTTCAGTAACTTACAACTTCTAAATGAGGAGCTGGTTGTTAGCAGGTTGATTGATGGATTGTCTCCTCAGGTATGTGAACAAGCTGAAGGAGGACGAGTCCTTGTGTGCTGAAGCGCTGCAGAACAGCAACATCATGTTGTTCCACCGTCTGTCTCCTCTGCTGCAACGTGCTGAGAGAGGAACCTTCACACCGGCAACATTCAGCAGTTCAGGTTAAGAACCTTAAGCTTCATTTAGAGAACCACAGAAAAAGAGACCTTCAGGTTGAGAACCACAACCGCAGGAAGAGAACTCTACAACAACAGGTAGAGAACCAAAAAACAGAACCTCTGGTATGGAACCTCAGGAAAACAGAACTTCAGGTCCAGAACCTCAAGAACAGAAGCTAATAGACAGGACTACAATTAGGGAAACTAATAAAGATAATATCAGTAGAAAAGTGTAGAACCATAACCTGAGGCACAAATTAGCTTGACATTCTAACACAGTTGATGTTTTACATTCCAGATGTGCAGTTGATTCTGGAGCGACTTGGTCATGACAGAGGTTTGCTGACGGAGTCAGTTCTGGTCGGCTGTTCTGAAGAGAACCAGGCTCAGTTCTGTTTGGATGTTGGTAAGAACACATGATCCATTCGTCGGACTGACAGCAGGTTCTGGTCTGATGTTCTGCTCTGTGTTCGGCTTTGTAGGAGAATTGGATCAGGCAGCAGTAGAAGACGAGTGTGAAGGAAACTTTGTCGAGCTCAGGAAATCCTTCTTTCTGCTGACTGCTGCAGAGGTCCCTATAGTGGCCAAGGTCAGGAACTACAACAAGACTGTGTCTTTCACTTGATTCATGCTTATATTTTGAAGTAGTCCTTTTTAAAAGCTCAGCTCAGACAATTAGAGTGGACCTGCAGACTGTGTCCAGTGTGGATGATCAATTCTGGCCCTGATAATGGTCTGTCCTGCAGGGTCAGGCTCTGCTGCGCTGGCATCAAACCAACAGGTTCTGCTGTGCTACAGGCCAGCCGACCCACCGGAACCAGGCAGGAAGTCAGAGAGTCTGCAGGAGCAGCGGGACTGTCCACTATCCAACGGTGAATCTAATTTTAAAAGATCAAAAACTCAACCAAAACTGGATCTGAACCAGATTTAGACCTGGTCAAAACCAGTTCTTATCTGGATCACAACCAGCTTTAAATTTTGTTGTTGGTGGCATGGATCGATGTTCTGTTCTGACTAGTTCCTGGTCTCTCTGGTCTTCCTGCAGATGTCTCCAGTGGTGATTGTCCTGGTGTCTGACGGGAAACGGTGTTTGTTGGGGCGACAGTCGTCCTTCCCACGGGGGATGTACAGTGCTCTGGCTGGTTTCTGTGACATGGGTCAATCTCACTTGTAACACACTCTCTTATCTGTTTCCTGTCTGTTCACCGGGTCTAACCCACCTGTGTGTGTCTGTTCCAGGTGAGTCTGTGGAAGAGACTCTGTGCAGGGAGGTGGCGGAGGAAGTGGGTTTGGAGGTCGACAGCATCTCCTACAGCTCCTCGCAGCACTGGCCTTTCCCTCACAGCTCCTTTATGCTGGGCTGCCACGCCTCTGTAAGCCCCGCCCACACTCAGGTGAGCTGACATACTCAATCAATCAATCAATCAAATTGTATTTATATAGCCTATATTCACAAATCACAGTTTGTCTCATAGGGCTTTAACATGGTGAGACATCCTCTGTCCTTCAGCCTCAACAAGGGTCAGGACAAACTACTAAAAACCTTTTAACAGGTACAAATACACAAAAACCTCAGAGACACATGTGAGGACCCGTCTCCCAGGACGGACACAAGTCAACAGATGTCAAGTGAAGGAAACATCATCAGATTAAAGTTGTCAGCAGCATTGATGAGGGGAAACATTTTGATGAATAACTTCAATACTATATGTCAATCAGTTCTGCTGCATCATAGTCTGTGGTCAGCAACCAGCAAGACCATGATCCACCATCCAGATCAGATCCACTATAGTCCACAGTCATTGTCCACTGCCTCCAGTTAGGATCCATCATCAGCTGCCACCTCGGTCCTGGTCCACCAACATCTGATGCCAACGTGACACAGGATCCTCCATTACCACTACGATCAGCCAGCACGATATAGAATCCACCAAACTGGATCAAACTGGATCCACCACCACGACCTCTGCTACACGATCCACAAATCATAATCCATGGTGTGGCCACAGTGGCCCTGGATCTGCAGAGATAAAGCAAAGGGACTCGGGGAAGAGGTCAAGGGTCAGAAACATGTACTGATGAGATATGAATTACTTCAATGGGATAGGGATGAAGAAGAGGAAGGAGAAGCTGGAAAGAGGAGCTCCGTGTGTCATGGGTCAAATTTTTCTAACTACACGACAAAGCAACGCGAGCCCCACGCAGCCCGCAAGGCTTGTGATTGGTCTGCTTACTACATCCCGTCCGGAGTCTAGTTTCCGGTTTCATGCCCCACAATACGCGGAAATCACGGAAGATTTAGAAGAACGAATATGGACCAAATAGAAGAGCACTTGGCAGAAGAGATCCGAAAATATGACCACTTGTATAACCCGTCACTGACTGGAGGATTTGTCCACCAGAAAGAGGCTCTGAGGAGTCGGAGTGGCGACGTAAATAAACAGTCGACGAAGAAGAAGACGTCTCTTCTTTGTGTGTTTTGTCTTCAACAAACAACGCTACTCCGCGTAGTGTTCTGGCGGTGAATTGCGTCGCAACATGTTAGAGAAGCATCAACCAAAACGAGTCCGTCGATGCAGCTGCGTGGTCTTCCGCGGTGGCAGTCCGGGACTATAATTCGGCCTTTAGCATCATCAGCGGTTTTTACCTTGTAATCAATGAAACAATGATAAAGGCTGAACTGGAGGCTACACTGGGGCTCAAGGTAAATCTGACTGGC
The DNA here is from genome assembly GCF_949316205.1 of Platichthys flesus. Taxonomy (NCBI): domain Eukaryota; kingdom Metazoa; phylum Chordata; class Actinopteri; order Pleuronectiformes; family Pleuronectidae; genus Platichthys; species Platichthys flesus. The sequence continues at coordinate 20,956,639 of NC_084964.1, forward strand.
TACTGGTTTGTATGGTAGAACGATGAAAACCATGTGGGCCACTAAGTAGATCAGACATCAATACCTCTATGCCTTTTTAAACTAAACGCTTCCTATTTTAGAACATAGGACAAGTAATGTTCAGCTGCACTAATCAGCTCTAACTATAAGCTTTATCAAAAAGGAAGGTTTTGAGTCTACTCTTAAACGAACAGATGGTGTCTGCCTCCCGAACTGAAAGTGGTAGATACATACACCTGTGATTACGTTACATTACATTGAGCTGACGCTTTTATCTCAAGAGACAATAAGTGCATCAACCATGAGGAAAAAAAACAACAAGAATCAAGAGGCCAAACTACAAAGTGCGATGAGTAAGTGACATATGTGCCACTAAACATAGTGTTTAAAATTGTATATTTATTAAAACATTATAGTCAGAAGAGATGTGTCTTCAGTCTGGAGGACGATGTGTGGACTTCCTGTCCTAATGTCCATGTGGAGCTGGTTCCACGGTTTAGGAGTCAGGACAGGAAACTGTCCTGATCAAAGTTAATAGTCCGTTCACGGGTAGGAGGAGCTTTTCCCTGGAAGGAAAAGTAGTTTGTAGATGATAGATGAGAGCAGGAACTAAAGTTTGATACAACCAGTTGAGGACCTAGCGTTGACCCTGAGGAACACCTCAGTAGCAGCTGTTTGAGGAAATGCTGTTATCTGTGCAGCTGGACGTCGACCACACAGAGCTGGAGGACGCTCGCTGGTTCAGTCTGGAGGAAATCACCTCCGCCCTCCAAATGAAGTCTCCGCCCAGGAGAGGTGACCCTCCAGGCGTCTGGCTTCCCCCGAAACACGCCATCGCCCACCGCCTCATCACGGAATGGATGGAACGACAGCAGAGCAGCGAGAGAGGAGAGTGACGTCATGTTTCAGAGGCTCTGACGAGTCCTGAAATTGGGAGAGATTTAAGATCCATAAACGAGCAACAAAAGTACTGAGCTGTAAAAACTGAACACATCCAGCTTTGCATCATGGGAACTATAATAACAAAACTCACTGTATGATTCAGCTAAATTAACGGTGTCTCTAGATGTAGCTAATTAGCTCATTGTCACGAAGCAAGAAGTCAACCCATTAACTAATGTTAACGTTACTGTCGCTGTCCAGAGGCTAATGAGTAAGCATGCTAGCATGTAACATAATGCAGGAAATACAAAGACACAATGAAAATCAACATGACAGGTCAGAGGTCATGATCACTGAAAACATGGCGACAAAGGCAAATTAAAAGATAAGGATTTTAAACATCATTGAAATGACTATTCATGTTAATTAGGTTGATAATGTTTTTATAAGTTATCGTCTGTTTGTGACTCCTTTGTAATGAAATGCTAATAAACAACATCTACCTCTCTGTTATATAATCTCATGACTTTGAATAAAACAAAACATTTTTAAAACGGATAATTTAAAAAGTTAATCTGCTTCATTTATTTGGATCATGTGAATATTTTGTTCATTGAGTTTAAATCACAGATTATTCAAAATAAAATGTTGAAAGAAATGATTTCATCAGTTTTTAAAGGTTCTATTATCATGTCTCTATAATAAACTGGTTTTAATCTTTTATTTGTGGACGAGAAACAACTGACAACTTTTCACAATTAAACCACTGAGTAAATAACGATCAAAGTTAAAGTCCTACCCTCACAATCCTGCTGAAGTAAAAGTATTTAAGTCCTTAGATCAAGAATACTCAAGTAAAAGTATCCGTCACTTAAATGCTGCTTTACTCTATTATTTATCTGAATGTTAATGTGGAGTTAAACAAATTGTGAATCTGAAAAAGATGACATTAGTAGGGGGGTGAGGGTTATATAGTTAGTTAAGTTGAAGCCAAACTAAAGTCACATGAAACGGAAACATTCGGATTTTAAATATCTGACTTTACTCTGATTCTCAAACGTTACATTATGTCCCATGAGACTGTGACGTCATACCAGGCGGGACTACAGCTCCCAGCAGGCCTTTCGGCTGAGCACATGCATCATCATGGCGGTTTTCATGGACCTGAACCTGAGCTCCAGCCCCAGCGTCCGAAACCTGATCGAGTCCGCTGCTCAGCGTGAGTTTGCACCGGCCTCCCCCAGACCCTGTACCCGGGGACCACCACCTGGCAGCGGGGAGAGCAGTGAGCGAAGCCCCGCTGCCGGATGGTGGTCCCCGGACTCTGCACCGGGGGACCACCACCCGGCAGCGGGGCGAGCAGTCAGCGCAGCCCCGCTCTGAGCTCCAGGCTGTGGACCCCTTACACCGGCCTCTGCTCAAAAAGCCTCAATTGAACGTTTCTGTTTCTGAAGTCAACACGTGTTAACTCCCCTGTCGGTAGTTAACCGCTAGTTAACCTGTAGTTAGCCTGTAGTTAACTGGGAACTCACATTAACCAGCCTCTGTCTAAAGTTCTGCTTATATATTAATACAATTATTATTATAAGATCTGTTGTTCTCACTAATAATAACTTTTTAACTGTATTTTAACGTCACGTGACAAAGATTTTATTAAGAATTAAATCTGTCTTAAAAAAATCAGCTGTTAGAAAAACAACATGGGGTCAAAGAGGAAATGACCTGATCAGCATCAACAGTGACTCGTCAGTGATTGGTCAGTGATTGAGCTGTGACTGGTCAGTGTTTCATCAGTGATTGATCAGTGACTGGTCAGTGATTGAGCTGTGACTGGTCAGTGATGATCAGTGATGATCAGTGACTGGTCAGTGATTGATCTGTCTGTAATTTCTTGTCCTTTCAGTTGGTTTCTCCACTGTCGCCATCAACTATGTGTTCGAACCTTCCAAAAAGAAGCAGGTGGGTGTGTCCTCTGCGTTGCTGCGTTCGGGAACTCAGTCGCCTGCAGGAAGTAACCTGTCTGTTTCCTGTTTGCAGGAGATCCCCACGCCGACGCCCATCACCGAGCTGATGGATCAGCTGCCCGTCGTCCAGGTACAGTGAGGACGAGTGAGGACGATGCTGATGGGGATTGACACGTGTGGTCATTGTATTAATACAATGTGTGTTTCTGGTAGGGCCGCTCTCGTCCAATCAGAGTGCTGAACAGACTGACAGTTGTGATGTCAGACTCCAGTCACTTTGTGAGTGTTTTGTTCACAGGATCTAAATAAAAGCTCAGACCTTCAGAATAAAAGCAGGGTTGATTAATCTGCAGATGATGGTAATTGGTCAATCTGTGTGTGTGTGTTCAGAGGCCGAACGCTGCAGAGTACCGGAGCTTCGACCTGTTGGCCGTCCAGCCCACCACAGAGAAACTCTTCCACGTGAGCACCAGCTGCTTCCTGTTCACATCCAGTTTCCACATGATGTCACTGAATGCAGCGCATGTTGATAACGATGCGTTTGTGTTCAGGCGGCTTGTTTGTTGTACGACGTCGACATCATCTGCATCTCAGTCACAGAGAAACTTCCCTTCTTCTTCAAGAGGGCGCCAGTGAGCGGGGTGAGGTCATCCTCGTTGATTATCATTTATGAGGATATGCAGCAATTTATTTTGCAACATCTGGATTCACTGTGTGTGTGTGTGCTTGTGCGTCCAGGCTGTGGACAGAGGTGTTGTGTTCGAGGTCTCGTACTCTGCGGCCATCAGAGACTCGACCATGAGACGTTACACCATCGCTAACGCAGTTTGTCTGATGGAGAGCTGCAAGGGGAGGGTACGTCCTGTTTGTGGCTAACATGCTGTCCCCCTGACGGTGTGGACTGATGTGGACTGATGTGGACTGATGTGGACTGATTGAAGTTTGTGTTTTTCAGAACGTGATCCTGTCCAGTGCAGCTGAGAAGGTGAGAGATCACTTGTGATTATTGACCAGAATTGATCCGTTTTGAGGAGTGTTGGCTCTAAACCAATGTGTGTTTCAGGCTCTGGAGCTCAGAGGTCCTTATGATGTCACCAACCTGTATCCTGCTGCTTCAGTGTGTATGTGTGACTGTGTTAGTGTGTGATGTTGTGTGACGTTGTGTTCCTGAAGTGGTTGCTCAGAGGTCTGTTGTTCGGTTTGTCAGACAAAGATTCCAAAGAAGCAGTTTCCTCCACGTGTCGATCAGTTCTACTGCACGCAGGTTAGATTACTCTCAATATTAATACTCACTACTATTACTACAGTGTACTGAATACTATTACTACTTGTACTGTCTGTCCAGAAATCAGGAAGACGGCCAGCGGGATCATATACACAATGAAGAGCTGCAGTGACTCATGTGACCAGCAGGAGGCTCCACCACAGTCTGAACACTGTAGGTTTTCTGAGGAACCACAAACTTTTGAAGAAAATCGATATCAGTTAAATATTGATCACTCTGAGACGTTCTCCAGTGACGGATATAGTTCCTGATGCTGTGGAACGTTCAGTTAACATGAGTGATTAATGTTCCTGATGCTGTGGAACATTGTGTAGACATTTATAATGATCATTTCCTGTGTATTTACCCGTAATGTAAGGAACATGTTCTCATGTTGTGTTGTTCTACCTGAACAGGCGAAGCTCCGGCTGCAAAGAAACACAAAACCGCTTCGACTGAAGCTGAAGGGGGCGGGGCTTACTGAGATCTTCAGGTTCACTGGTTGACGGTGACGTTTTTAATTTAGATTCTTCTCCAAACTTCTGTTATAAGAGGACACTTTATGTTGATACGTCTTAATAAAAAAAACTAAATGAATTCATATTTGTCTGTAATGAACTGATTTAAATCAAATAATTTTAGAGTTGATGTCGGAACAGAACCTTGTGTTTTAAGTTTCTTTCAGTATCACGAGGATCTTCCTGTCAGACGAAGTTCAGGGTTCACTGACTCCATCAAACAAAACACCTCACAAGTTTTCAGTCGTATTTTTATTGTGAAATCAGGCTGCGGTGCAAATGCTGCCCTGATTGGTCAGACCCGAAGAGGGAAATGTTTTCATCAAAAATAGTTTTACATTTTTCAGTCACGTTAAAAATAAAACTCTGCTTCATATAAACGTACAAACAGGAAGTGACATGTCATTAATCGTCTGATTGGCTGACAGCGATCATGTGGAGTGTTTAGTGAGGATGTTAAAAGCCTCAGTTTGAACACAAGTCACACGATCGTTTGTTCAGGATCAATAAAGTTTTTCCGAAGCTGTTAGTTTTACAGCGATGAAATGAGAAGAGTCATGTGATCAGAGTGGCTATGGCATTTTAACAATCCTTTACTGTGATTGATTAGTTATTAACAAAAAACACATCTAATAAAGTGATGTCACTGAGCGATGGACGAATCACTGCCGATGTGTTGTGTCTGTGTGTCAGGAACGAGGAGAAGTACGTGATTGGACGGCAGGTTTTCCAAATCCCACCGGATGGTGCATTCAAGACCACATGGACATCTGAGACTCAGGTTCAGAGGGAATTTCTCTGATGTCAGATAACACATCAACAAGATAAAGAAGTGGGCGGGGTCACAACAACATTATCAGTCAGAAACTGAATTGGAAATGGGCCTCTGGAGGTGGGGGGGGGAGGGGGGGGCACGCCCTCCTCCTGTGGGAGTGTTGACAATCATTGTCCCATGATGTGGTTGATGTGACCCTGAGATGAAAAGCACAAGTTAACATCAATTCCCAGGATGCATTTTCAACACACATGTCCAATCACAGAGCTTCATTTTGACTGACAGCAGTCAAGGCTCTGTGTCTGGGCGGGGCCTGGTGACACTGGAGAGCCTCAGAGCTCCGGACTAAACCAGTGGACAAAACTTTATGGCTGTGTCTGAGCTTCATCGACTCTTCGTCTCCTTTGTGGAGCTTCCACTCAGCTACACACAAGCCCTAGGCCCCGCCCACTCTCTGACACATGGCCAGTGAAGCTGAGAGGTGGGCGTCGTCCAACATACTCACTGACCTGAGCTCTACACTTCCACTATAAACAACAAACCACGTTATCCAGGATGTTTTAAAATGTTTAATTTCAGTTCAAATGTCATACTCAGCCATATATATATAAATAAATAAAGAGGTATAATAGTTATTTATTGTGGCAACAGGAGCAGTGAAAACCTATTGGTCACTCAGATTAGGACGTTAGTCTGGAGCTCTGAGTCTGATCATGTGACAAATCAAACACACCCTGTTTACAGCTGCAGACAAACTGGAGATCAATGGTCAGACGACAAACCAGCGTCAGGTCTCAAACACACAACTTACTGGTTCTCCTCCGAGGCACCTGGGACAGGAGAGTCTGGGTCGGACCACGGCAGCCTGTGTCCACACACACACACACACACACACACACACACACACACACACACACACACACACACACACACACACACACACACACACACACACACACACACACACACACACACACACACCACAATAGTAACAGCTGCATGACAAGATTGGTGATATCACATAACGACAGGTTGCAGTGACTCATAGTTTATATAATAATCAAACGTGTCAATAGAAACATGAACTTGATGAAGAGTGAAGCCTCATGGGTATTGGAGTGTCATGACCTCCACTGACCTGCTGCTCTTCTTGCTGATTGGCTCCAATAAAACCGTGATTCGTTTCCATTGGACATTCAGATGATTGGAACTCCAAACACACCCGCTTCTGATATCAAACACATCTTCATCATCCTCATAAACACCTTCATCATCTTCAATATAAACATCTTCCTCATTACCATCACTAACATTATACAGTATATCCTGATTATATAATGTTAAAATCATCATCAATGTGATCTGACACTCTTCTTCATCACTAACATCATCTTCATCCTCTCACCGCTCTGCAGCTCCACGGCTGCTGCTCCACGCTCCTCTTCCTCAGCCGGTTGGCACACTGCATGTTAGCAGCTAGCAGCTAGCAGCTAGCGGAGCGGGGACACAGACCGGTTAGCCTGGAGCTAACGGCCCGGCTGTTAGCTGCTAGCTGTGTAAAGCTAATGTGTCCACACTGAGACCGGAAGCTACCAGTTTTAACTCTCCGTTACTGTCCCGCTACCGTAACTCTCCGTTAACGTCCCGGTACCGTAATGCTGCACTGCCCGGAAACACCGCGCGGTTTAACCTTCTGTTTACCGGCAAATTCAAGTTTAAAGTAATCACATTACCACTTCCGGTAAGAGACACGCAATAAAAGATGCAGTTTCTGATTCATGCACTATTTAATTATTTTATCTTATTTATTTCAATGAAAAATGAAGTTAGACTATTCATTACATAAAATGTTATTTTCATATATACTTAATGAATTATTTTCTGAATTGAACAGTGAATAATAATCGCAATGTGATGTTTGAGTTTCATAAAGGTTTTATGTTTCAGACATTTTGTCTGTATTTGACATTGATTTGTTTTCTGTCGTTTGAATTAGAGTTTGACTCAAATCGTGTGTCCTCAAATACTCATTCATTTATTCATTTTGTTTTTATGATCAAAAGTAACTAAAATGTAAAAGTTGTATTTACTTCGAAGTCTCACTCGCTGCACCGGAAGTTGTATTTCTGTTTGTTCGAAACGTCACACGTTCCCATTGGATTCATTTAAAATGACCGGGCGTCACAGTGACTGAACCAATCAGAGGACTTTAGTAACGTGAGTGAGCAGCAGGGGGCAGCAGACACTCGGGGATGAGAGAGAGAGAGAGAGAGAGCGAGAGAGAGGAGGAAAGACGGAGGGAGGGAGAGAGAGGGGGAAAGAGGGAGGAAGGGGGTGCTCTCCAGAGATTCTGTTAAACGAGTTGAAACTATTTCGACCAAATGAAGCGAAATAGCGAGAGAGAGAGAAACGAGAGAATGAAGGTCGACAGAGAGAGAGAGAGAGAGAGAGAGACATGTTGTTTTAGATGAAGTCTCTCCATCCTGAGCTGCTTCATATTATTCATGTTAAAAGAGTCTGAGCGGAAAATCCTGATCTCTGAGGACCAGAGACACTGGGACCACTTTAAACCAGGACCAGAGACTCTGTGACCACTTTAGACTGGGACCAGATACACTAGGACCACTTTAAACCAGGACCAGATACACTACGTTATATTTGTCAACGCGTTAAGCAGCACGGTGTGATTGACAGCCAGTCCCGTCCAATGTGTGTGTGTGTAGGTGGGTGTGTCCTCGATCTCTCAGTCAGGCTTCACCCCCGCTCATCCAAATATGGTTACTTCTGGTTTCAAAAAAACCAAGACAACGCTTGACACAATGTCAAACACACACACACACACACACACACACACCTGACACACAGTGCGTATGTGTGGTGTGGGGGGGTTGATTGACTGATTGGTCAGACAGCTGCATGATTGATTATCCTCCAACACCCAGAGCCGGACGTTTGGACCCTCCACAGTGTGTGTGTGTGTTTGTCGGCAGACTGTGACGCTTCTATTACATTGTGAGGTCAGTAGTCTGGAGTGGGGTCAGAGTTCACTCACACACACACACACATACACACATACACACACTTCAGACTGACCTCATCAGTTTTACTTCATTCATTAATTCATTCTACTGACTAATATACTTTATTTGATATTTATTACTTTAGTTTTATGTATTTTATTTTATTTTTTATAATTCTTTATTTCCTGGTTGTGTGTTTCGTCACATGTTTGTGAGCGAAGGAGCATGTGACCCACGAATGTCCTCTCCAGCGTCTGCTTGTAAGTCACATGACAAATTAAGTTTTGAAGACAGGAATATAGTAGCTGTTCCCTTGAGCAAGGCACAGAACCAATTACAGCCTGCATCTGTGTCATCATGGTTGATAAGAGGAGGAGGAGGAGGAGGAGGAGGAGGAGGAAGAGGAGGAAGAGGAGGACGATGAAGGTTTCATTGATTTTCTGTCAGTTTTCAGCAGAGAAAATAGAAAAATGCTGTTTGGCCAAAATGTACAAATCACGTCCCAGAGGTGTGTGTGTGTGTGTTTCTAATCAGCCACAGCCTTAACTTCATGAGACTGAAGTTCATCGAAGTTCACTGGAGTTCCCTTTTGCTCAGTTTCAGATTTTAATCAGTTAAAATGAACAAAAACTTTTTTTTTACTGATTCTTCAGATTTGACCAGATCAGACTGCAGTTCTCTTCCTGTCCTGCTGGTGGAGCTGTGGTTTCACATGAGAAGATCTCTGATTATTCAGTTTTTAATGAAACAAATCAAACTGATTCTGTTCATTTAACATTACAATTATTTTAATATTATGAAATACAACAGAAGATACAAGAGTCACTGTTTTATATAAACAATTAAAGCAGGAAAATAAATACAATCGCTTCATCAGAAATTCATTATCCGTGAATTCAAATCTTTAAAGTCGACTAATTCAGACCTAAATTGAGTCTGTAATGTATTATGATCTCTGATTAACGTGATCCATAAACTTTTCCAGTTCATTAAAATCTAAATGATTCATGTTAGTATTTGTAAATATGTAGAAATGTACTTGACAGATTTTTCTGATGATTCAGACGGTGAAGGTCGCTCTGAGGGATGATACGGTGGCCCTGAAGGCAAAGGAGTTCCACAGCTGAAGAGAAATCATAACCGCAAATCACCAAATCTGCAAATCTGCAAATCTGCAGGGACGGAGGAAAAAAACACAGAAGTGACTTCTTGTCAAAAGGGTCCGACTTGTTGACGGAGAACTTTGTTTCAGCCGAAAATTCAATAAATTAAAGTGACCATGTGTAAATACACAGGTGATGAAACTCATCAGAATTACTAAACAGAGAGAAATCTGCACATTAGAAATAAAATAAGATGAACATGAAATAACAACCGAAACAAACAGATACACTGACAGAGGATACAGAGCATCACGCACATCTCTCTCTCTCTCTCTTTTCATATGTATATATGAATATATTATACGTATATATATATATATGTATAAATATAGATAACATCTGGAGAACATCTGTCTCCTGACCTGGTGACGTCTTGCAGCGCTGGATGAAGTCAGACACAAACTCTAACCAGCACCGCATCACGTTGAACGCACCTTGTAACGGTTCCTGCTCTGTTCAGGAAACCAGAGCTGGAGGAGGAACCACAATTATTATCCTCATCATAATAATCATCAATAATTATGTGAATGATGGAGAAACCTCCGATGTTATCTCACAACCAGAAGATGGAGGCGTCATACGTTATTCCTGACAAGTCCTGACAAGTTCAGAACGTAACCTGACTTTTATATTATTTCTACAGTAATACAGGTCTGTGCACAGAGTCAAACCAATCAACAGTCAAAAGAAAATAACTTTTAGATTTGTATTTAGTTCTGAGGAACTAAGTTCATGTCTGTTGTTCACTGACACTCGTGACTTGGCAGATGTGACAGAGAAGAAATCAGACACAGTCAGTTCTGAATCATCGAATAGAACAAGTTTTCTGTTTATATATTAACGTGGGTATAGGTGCGTATGTGTTTTCATGTGTGTGTTGTTCTTTTCATGTGTGTGTTGGTCTGGCTGCGTCGCTCACAGACATTTAACCTTGAAAAGAGATCAGAGATGTTTTGAGAGCTGCAGGAGAAGAAGAAGAAAATCTGGACGAGTCAAGAGCTCAGGGACTGAACGAGTGTGAGTCCAGGACTAAGAACAAAGAGACCAAGAGACGAGGCTGGAAGAGATTTATTTTATGTGTTTCAGTAACTTGAAAATTAAATAAAAAAAAAACACAAAAAAACGAAAGCTGCAAAAAAACTAACTCAATAATAAAAACCTGTTTTTAACACATATGGAGATGTGTGTGTGTGTGTGTTTGTTTGTGTATGTGTGTGTCTGTGTGTGTGTGTGTGTGTGTGTGTGTGTTTGTGTGTGTGTTTGTTTGTGTATGTGTGTGTCTGTGTGTGTGTGTGTTTGTCTGTGTTTGTCTGTGTGTCTGTGTGTGTGTGTGTGTGTGTGTGTGTGTGTGTGTGTCTGTGTGTGTGTGTCTGTCTGTGTGTGTGTGTTTGTGTGTGTGTATGTGTTTGTTTGTGTATGTGTGTGTCTGTGTGTGTCTGTGTGTGTGTGTGTCTGTCTGTGTGTGTGTGTGTGTCTGTGTGTGTGTGTGTGTGTGTCTGTGGTTGTGTGTGTGTGTGTGTGTGTGTGTGTGTGTCTGTGGTTGTGTTAGTAACCTACTTATGCTGATCCTTCTGGCCAGTTGGAGTTAATCTCCATGTTCACAGGGATGATGGAGATGTGGAGCCAACACATCAGATTAAAAACCTCTGAGGGAATTCTGCTGCATTTGGAAAGGAGGACGAAAAAAAGACAGGGGTGAGGAGGAGAAGAGGAGGAGGAGAAGAGGAGGAGAAGAGGAGGAGGAGACTGTTTGTCATAAATTTGTCAAATCTGCAGTTTCTGTTTGTTTCTAATATTTCACAACAGAAGCAATTAAACAAAGTGAAATGAAGAAAATTGAAAAGCAGCTCGACAGCAAATTGTCCTTTAATTCACTGCGTGTGTGTCTGTGAGTGTTATATGTGTGTGTGTGTGTGTGTGTATTTGATGACAACTGTAAAACCAAGTTCATACAGAATTTTATTTTCTTCTTCAGGTTGAAACAAAGTTTAGAGATGAAGTGAGACGGATTCAGAATCCAGATGTTGGTGACGAGAATCCAGATGTTGGTGAAGAGGATCCAGAGGTTGGTGAAGAGAATCCAGATGTTGGTGAAGAGGATCCAGAGGTTTGCGAAGAGGATCCAGATGTTGGTGAAGAGAATCCAGATGTTGGTGAAGAGAATCCAGATGTTGGTGAAGAGGATCCAGATGTTGGTGAAGAGGATCCAGATGTTGGTGAAGAGAATCCAGATGTTGGTGAAGAGGATCCAGATGTTGGTGAAGAGGATCCAGATGTTGGCGAGGAGGATCCAGATGTTGGTGAAGAGAATCCAGATGTTGGTGAAGGGGATCCAGATGTTGGCGAGGAGGATCCAGATGTTGGCGAGGAGCTTCTCAAGGACCATCAACTTTCTGAAGGACGTCAGGATCCTCATCTTTAACTTCTTACAGATTACAGAACTTCTCCACATCCTTTGAGGAACCCTGAGAAAGGTTCTTTAAGGTCACGGAACATGTTAAAGTCACTTTATTAACTTTTTTCCTGGTTACCATAGAATCTGAATCAGAACTCTTTTATTGGCCAGGTAACCCTAACCCTTCACATACAGGAAATTGACTTGGTGTGATAGCAACCACACTGATGCTTCAGGTAAGTGACATTTATGGTGAAGATTAAATATGAAATATGATTGACAGGCTGGTTGCCATGGTTTCAGCAGGTGAGTTTGATTAACTGAGTTTTATTGGCTGAGCTCCGTCTGTCGGTTTTAACGAGCTCTCATTATTAGCTCGTTAGCTCGTTAAGGAGGGAGGGGTCATTAACGAGACAAACTGACCAGCCTCCGGACACACCCTGTGCGCACACACTCACACACACACACACACACACACAAACACACACACACACACACACACACACACACACACACACACTCACACAAACACACACGACACACAGACACACACACACAGAGCTGCTGCGTGATGACCACCTCACATTAAAACTTTAATTTTTCCCTTTTATGGGTCTCGTTACGGCACAGCTAATGTCCTGTAACACACACACACACACACACACACACACACACAGGTGTGATGTGGTTTTATCTCTGTCATTAGGTTTTACTCGGTCGCTGCAGTCGACCTTTAGGACAAACTGACGGATCTGGTGAAGGACCAGTGAATAAAGCTCAGTTCCATCAGATGCTGATAGAACTGAACAACAGGATTCACTGATGAAGAAGAGCTGACAAACGATGAAGATGTGAAGAGAGTTTGTGGTGATCAGAGTTGACGACTTGTCAGGTGATGTAAACATGATCACGTGACCTCTGCAGCAGAGGTAATAGGTCACTTCCTGTCTGTATCCGCCCCCCCCTGCTCTCACCTGAACCATAAGGAAACCTGCTGCTGTGTTGTTCAGCTGTGAAACACAAACTCTGGAGATGATTCTCTGGATCTGACCTGGAGCTCAGGTCTGAAGACAGCTTCAGTGTCCTCTAACACTTACCTCAACCTAAACTCAAGCCTAACACCAAGTCTTAATATTAACAGTCCGTTAGAGGGGGGCTTGAACGTCCTCACAATGACATCTGTACACACGTACACACTGTTTGTGATTCCGTTTTTGTCTCTAAAAAAAAAGGAAAATTATAATGTGTTATTATATCAGTGTCTCTGATATAATAACACACACACACACACACACCCTCACACACACGCAAACGCACACACACACGCACACACACACACACACACACCCTCACACACACACACACACACACACACACACACACACACACACACACACACACACACACACACACACCCTCACACACACACACACACACACACACACACACACACACACACACACACACACACACACACACACACACACACACACACACACACTCAGTAATTAGAAGTCCTGTGTTCTTACTGCCAAGCTGTTACTTTGGGTTCTCAGCTTCCAATCACTGTGATTCCCTCTGTAATTCAGCAGCCAATCAGCTGCAGCGAGCCCTGCAGCTACAAACGAACAGAGAGAGAGGGATGAAGAGGAGGAAGAAGAGGAAGAAGAGAGGAGAAAAAGAGAGGGAGTCAATTAGAGAGATGAGCAGTCAGACAGAGAGCTCAGACTGAAACATATAAACAGATTTTTATTAAAGATCAGATTCAACACAAACTGTCAAAAAGAACTGACACAAACTGAATGGGTGGAGCCTGACTGAGAGCTCGAGGACACACCCAACTACACCTGCCACCTGCACCAATTGGACGGTAGTAGCTGTCAATCACACTGTGGTATCCCCCCCCAACACATCCAGTGCTTTATTGTCTGTTTGACTCTAAATGATCATAGTTCACTAAATGAACATCAGGTGTTTAAAGAAGACTTGAAACGAGAGACTGAAACAGAAACTCCTGACTTCTATAGAAACTACCAGTGGAGTCGCCCCCTGCTGGTCAACACACAGAATATAGAATTACACTGTCTATCCCTTTCTACATTTTAATTAATGCCGTGGAGCTTGTTAACGAATCACAGCCCAGACATTGCTTTAACGCTCATAACAAACAAATAATAAAAAGTGTAAACTCTTGTTAGCTGCTAACGAGCTGATATCGTTCTGCGTAATTAAATCATTAGTGTTACATTGAACCTCGGAGACTCAAGGCCGGCTCCTTGTCAAGAGCCTCCAAAATAATGAGCTAACACGCTAACACGCTAACAAGCTAACTAGCTAACGAGCTAACAAGCACCACTTTAAACTCATTAAATGATGTGAAGCCACAAGCTGATGAGGTAGACACACAAACACAACTAGATTAATCAGCATATTGTTCAGCAGTGATCAGTCATGTGCCCCCTGGAGGTGGCTGAGGGAACACATGTTGTAGTTTTAGTTTGAAAGTGAAAGTCTTGTTCTGAGCTTCTCACT
>NC_084964.1:20976151-20981151 GCF_949316205.1 Platichthys flesus
TGTGAGTGTGCGGTTTCACAAAGTTAGAATGTGTGTGTGTTTCTTTCTTGAACAAAAGAAGTAAAAGGAGCTGATGTGGACTGTCCGAGTCTCTGAGGAGGACCAGGCTCTGAACCCATGTGACCACTGAGCCTGATTGGACACATCCTGGATATGTTGGGCTCATTTCGTAGAACTGGACCCTGAACCTTAACTGAGGTGACTGACTGATTGACAGGTCAAGTAACAGTTTGTTAACATCAGTGGTGTTCGTAAACAAAACTTACTGCGATGTGTAAGTATCAGCAGATTATTACATGAACTGTGTAAAATGTTTTCTGGACATGTTGTGTAGTTGGTGTTTGTGGAGCAGCAGCAGGTTGTTGGTTCCGACTCGTTTAAACAGGAACATGTGGGAACATGTCAGGAACATGTCAGGAAGATGTGAGGAAGATGTGAGGAAGATGTGAGGAAGATGTGAGGAAGATGTGAGGAGCATGTGAGGAACATGTTGGGAACATGTGAAGAACATGTGAGGAACTGTGAGGAACATGTGAGGAACTGTGAGGAACATGTGAGGAACTGTGAGGAACATGTGAGGAACTGTGAGGAACATGTGAGGAACATGTGATGAACATGTGAGGAACATGTGAGGAACGTGTGAGGAACGTGTGAGGAACTGTGAGGAACATGTGAGGAACATGTGAGGAACTGTGAGGAACATGTGAGGAACATGTGAGGAACGTGTGAGGAACGTATGAGGAACTGTGAGGAACATGTGAGGAACATGTGAGGAACTGTGAGGAACGTGTGAGGAACATGTGAGGAACATGTGAGGAACTGTGAGGAACGTGTGAGGAACATGTGAGGAACATGTGAGGAACATGTGAGGAACGTGTGAGGAACTGTGAGGAACATGTAAGGAACATGTGAGGAACGTGTGAGGAACGTGTGAGGAACGTGTGAGGAACTGTGAGGAACATGTGAGGAACTGTGAGGAACATGTGAGGAACATGTGAGGAACCTCGAGGAACGTGTGAGGAACGTGTGAGGAACATGTGAGGAACTGTGAGGAACATGTGAGGAACATGTGAGGAACTGTGAGGAACATGTGAGGAACTGTGAGGAACATGTGAGGAACATGTGAGGAACTGTGAGGAACATGTGAGGAACATGTGATGAACATGTGAGGAACATGTGAGGAACGTGTGAGGAACGTGTGAGGAACTGTGAGGAACATGTGAGGAACATGTGAGGAACTGTGAGGAACATGTGAGGAACATGTGAGGAACGTGTGAGGAACGTGTGAGGAACTGTGAGGAACATGTGAGGAACATGTGAGGAACTGTGAGGAACTGTGAGGAACGTGTGAGGAACATGTGAGGAACGTGTGAGGAACGTGTGAGGAACATGTGAGGAACTGTGAGGAACGTGTGAGGAACATGTGAGGAACGTGTGATGAACATGTGAGGAACATGTGAGGAACGTGTGAGGAACATGTGAGGAACGTGTGAGGAACGTGTGAGGAACGTGTGAGGAACGTGTGAGGAACTGTGAGGAACATGTGAGGAACATGTGAGGAACTGTGAGGAACATGTGAGGAACTGTGAGGAACATGTGAGGAACATGTGAGGAACTGTGAGGAACGTGTGAGGAACGTGTGAGGAACGTGTGAGGAACTGTGAGGAACATGTGAGGAACATGTGAGGAACTGTGAGGAACATGTGAGGAACTGTGAGGAACATGTGAGGACATGTGAGGAACTGTGAGGAACATGTGAGGAACATGTGAGGAACTGTGAGGAATGTGTGAGGAACGTGTGAGGAACTGTGAGGAACATGTGAGGAACATGTGAGGAACTGTGAGGAACATGTGAGGAACATGTGAGGAACATGTGAGGAACATGTGAGGAACTGTGAGGAACATGTGAGGAACGTGTGAGGAACGTGTGAGGAACTGTGAGGAACATGTGAGGAACATGTGAGGAACTGTGAGGAACATGTGAGGAACTGTGAGGAACATGTGAGGAACTGTGAGGAACATGTGAGGAACATGTGGGAACTGTGAGGAACGTGTGAGGAACGTGTGAGGAACTGTGAGGAACATGTGAGGAACATGTGAGGAACTGTGAGGAACATGTGAGGAACATGTGTTGTGACTTTTGTGCTGAGACTTTATTCAGCTGAGTAAAGTCTGTGAGTTCTTCTGCTTCAACCTTTGCTCTGCAGACACGTGTGTGTGTGTGTGTGTGTGTGTGTGTGTGTGTGTGTGTGTGTGTGTGTGTGTGTGTGTGAACAGCTCTTTATGGAGCTCTTATCATGAAAATTGATTAGTCGTACAGAAAAGAAGGTTAATCGAGACCTTAAATAAGAACTATAACTCCCTCTCTCTCCAGCAGGGGGGAAGGTGTCACCCTCGGGTGCTTTATGGCGCCGCCGGCCTTAACGACATCTAACAAAATGTCAGCAGCCGACCAATGACGCGAAGTTTAGAGTGGGAAGTCTTTAAGAGTCGTTTTAGAAAGAGAGAGATAAAAGAGAGGGGGGATGGACAGATAGACAGAAAGATAAAAGAGAAAGGGGGGGATTTAAATCAGCAGACGACTTAAAGAGCTGTAATTTTCTGCTGATACGGCAGTTTGTTCATCATTCACACAACCGGAAGACAAAGAGTGTGTATGTGTGTGTGTGTGTGTGTGTGTGTGTGTGTGTGTGTGTGTGTGTGTGTGTGTGTGTGTGTGAGTTGATTCGATGTTTGCAACCAGATTCACACATCCAGAGATTAGTCTGGTTCCTCACGAGTCCAGATGTCTCCTCTGCACACGATCAAGATCAGGACCAGGATCAGAACCAGGATCAGAACCAGGATCAAGATCAGGACCAGGATCAGAACCAGGATCAGAACCAGGATCAGGATCAGGTCGACGTGTTAGTGGAACAGACACTTACAGTGAAAACTCTCTGACACATTCTGTTCGAGTTCAGTTAATTATCCCCCCCCCCCACACAAACACAGAGTGTTTGGGCTTCAGCTCTAATTGTTCATTGATCAGTTTGGTTATTAAACGTTGAAACTTTCCCTCTTTAAATGCTAATGTTCATTTGTGTGTGTGTGTGTGTTTGCGTGTGTGTACTATTATTTTCAGGCAGTGAGTAAATCAATCAATAATTCCCCCGCCGATGCTGCAGCAGAAAAGCCAATCAGAGGAAAACAGCGAATCATATTTATGAAGCAACAAACTGCTCACACAGCAAAACCCTGTGTATGCTTGTGTGTAGGTTTGAGTGTGTGTGTGTGTGTGTGTTTTTGAGTGTGTGTGCAGTGAAAGTAACTTTTAAAAACAATGAATAGAGATGTTTCCTCACACAAACCTTTAAATAAAACTTGTGATCTGAATTATTTCTGTTTATTTATATAAAATGTTCAATACTTAACTCAATGTCCATTAGGAAAAGAATCTAACTTACAAAAACAAGTTTAATATCTAAACATCCAAATAAATTCATAAAACAAGAAGAACAGAAGAAGATAAAAAAAGATAAATAGAATCCACTCACACTCCTCCGCTCCCTTTACTGGTTCCCAGTGGCTGCATCTGTTTCAAGAGTCTAGTACTTGGTACCGTGCTGGGGACGGATCGGGTCCAGTCCACATCCAGGACCTGGTCAAACCTCACAGCCCGTCCACTCTGCATCGACCAATCAGATGCTCCCTCACTGCGAGGGACAGCTGTCACTCAACAACATCACGACAGTTTCCTGTCCTGGCTCCTAAACGGTGGAACCAGCTCCACATGGACATCAGGACAGGAAGTCCACACATTGTCCTCCAGACTGAAGACACATCTCTTCAGACCACACCTCCAATTAAAACAAATATAAAAATGATAAAAATCAATAGTGGTTTAGTGGTTTAGTGGTTTAGTGGTTTAATGGTTTAGTAGCAGTTACACTTCCTCACAGCACTTTGCAGTTTGGGTTTCTACGAGAACATTTAACTTTCTGGGTTCTTGTTGTTCTGGTTTGTTCTTCATGGATCATGAACTTATTTTGAGAAGCTTTGGATAAAAGTGAAGTTCTATGAAATGTACTGTAATGTAATAAGACATCTAACCTCAACTTTAACATAAGCTTAATATATCCCTAAAATATCCTCATGTTCAAATATAGATGTTTTTTGTCCCCCCCTCCCCCCACACACACACAGATGCATCGTGGTTGACTGAACAAACACGAAGAACAAACCACAGAAGAAGAAAACACTTATTGACGAAGGGCGATCGATGGAGCGACAGAGCGAGAGAGACATCGCCCTCTGAGTGACAGACATCACCATGGCGACAGGAGGGTCACGTTGAGAAGAAAGATCAACTGGACCGAGAGGGACCGGAACCAAACTGGAACCAAACTGGAACCAAACTGGAACCAAACTGGAACCAATCTGGAACCAAACTGGAGTCCATCTGTTTTCAAACTCTACACACATTCACTGACACATTGCTTCTCCTGGTTCTCATGGTTCTCATGGTTCTCATGGTTCTCATGGTTCTCATGGTTTTCTTGGTTCTTTTGGTTCTCCTGGTCCTTTTGGTTCTCTTCGTTGTCCTGGTTCTCTTGGTTCTCTTGGTACTCCTACTTCTTCTGGTTCTCCTGGTTCTCCTGGTTCTCCTGGTTCTCTTGGTTCTTATGGCTCTCTTGGTTCTCATGGTTCTCATGGTTCTCATGGTTCTCCTGGTTCTTATGGCTCTCTTGGTTCTCATGGTTCTCATGGTTCTCCTGGTTCTTATGGCTCTCTTGGTTCTCATGGTTCTCTTGGTTCTCCTGGTTCTTTTGGTTCTCTTCGTTGTCCTGGTTCTCGTGCAGATCAGACGTTAAACCTGTGGAAACATCCAGATGTTTAGTCTATAACAAATCACAGAGCTTGTTACATCTTCAGATGATCCGAAGGTCAAAGGTCACGATTTAAAAACAGGAAATCCAGTTCTTCTGATCAAAAATTTAAATCAGTGTTTTTTTTTCCTT
>NC_084964.1:20986151-20988651 GCF_949316205.1 Platichthys flesus
GGACATCAGAGACACAGAGGAACCATCAGGAGGACATCAGAGACAGAGAGGAACCATCAGGAGGACATCAGAGACACAGAGGAACCATCAGGAGGACATCACAGACAGAGAGGAACCATCAGGAGGACGTCACAGACAGAGAGATCATCAGGAGGACATCACAGACAGAGAGGAACCATCAGGAGGACATCAGAGACAGAGAGGAACCATCAGGAGGACATCAGAGACAGAGAGGAACCACCCCATTGGTCACTGAGGTGGGGGTGTTTAATATTCAGAGCTGCATCAGGAGGAGGTGTGAGGTGTTGTTCACACCTGGTTCTGTACTGACCATCAGAGTGAACCTGAACATCAGGTGTGAACGGTTCCTCAGAACAGAAGAGGAGTTCTGGGTCTGGATCCAACTGAACCAGGTTCTGTTGCTTTGAAAACACTTTGTTGGACAGTTTGGACTTGGACCAATCACAGGAAGTAGATCCAGAATTAAACAGTAGAAGAAGAAGAAGAAGAGGAAGCAGCTGCAGTCTTCATCTTCGACGATATAATGTTTGAACCACGAGGACGTTCATTTGGTGTATTTGAACTAGTGGAGTACTGTAGTACTGTGGAGTACTGTAGTACTGCTTAGTGCTGTAAAGTGCTGTGGATTACTGTGGAGTAATGTAGTACTGTGGAGTACTGTGGAGAAATGTAGTACTGTGGAGTAATGTAGTACTGTGGAGTACTGTGGAGTACTGTAGTACTGTGGAGTACTGTGGAGTACTGCGTCTGAAGGTGCTGATGTTTCTAGCGATCACCATCACCATGGTAACATGATATTGTATTTGAAAAAAAATTGTGTGTTGAAGGAAAAAACTGCAGAGAAACGAGTCTCTGAATACTGATGATACTCAACTCCCCTGAAACACACACACACACACACACACACACACACACACACACACCCACACACAATCACACACACAATCACACTCACACACTCACACACACACACACACACACACACACACACACAGTGTCTCGAATGATTGGTATGCTTGTCAGAGGAGGATGATGCTGAAGACTGACATTTGTCCATTTACCTGTTTGTCTGTACCTGTCTGACAGACAAGTACAGACAGACAGGTACAGACAGACAGGTGTAGACAGGCAGGTACAGACCGTTACAGACAGGTACAGAGAGGTACAGACAGACAGGTACAGACAGGTGTAGAAAGACAGGTACAGACAGTTACAGACAGGTACAGACAGGTACAGACAGACTGGTGTAGACAGACACGTACAGACAGGTACAGACAGACAGGTACAGTGTCTGTGTTTATGTTTCCTCACTCATGCTAGCGTCGACAGTTTTGTCTCATCAGTTCTCCAATGTAGCCACACACACACACTCACACACACACACACACACACACACACACACCGACACACCTACACACACATACAAACCTACTAATTAACATTAAAACTGCACACAATTTCTCTCTCTCCGTTTAGGTGTCCATATTTTCAATGCTTGCTCGCCCCCTGCCTCCCTAATTGCCTTGATGGCTGACACGATACTTTGTGTGACTGTGTTTGTGTGTGTGTGCTTGTAATCATTGTGTGTGTGTGTGAGTGACGATGATAAAGTGAGTCTTCTCTTAATTAGCATCGTTTTCTCTCTCTTACCTCCTGCAGGGCTTTGATTAAACCAGTTTACATGTTAACACTGTGATCAACTGACACACACACACACTCACACACACACACACTCACACACTCACACACACACATTCACACATGTTTGCATATCTATCTTAGTGAGGACATTCATTGACAAAATACTAACCTAAACCTCACTATAGTGGTGAAGTGATGAAGAGATGAAGAGATGAAGTGATGAACAGATGAAGAGATGAAGAGATGAAGAGATGAACAGATGAAGAGATGAAGTGATGAACAGATGAAGTGATGAACAGATGAAGTGATGAAGAGATGAAGAGATGAACAGATGAAGAGATGAAGTGATGAACAGATGAAGTGATGAACAGATGAAGTGATGAAGAGATGAAGAGATGAACAGATGAAGAGATGAAGTGATGAAGAGATGAAGAGATGAAGAGATGAAGTGATGAACAGATGAAGTGATGAACAGATGAAGTGATGAAGAGATGAAGAGATGAAGAGATGAAGTGATGAAGAGATGAAGAGATGAACAGATGAAGAGATGAAGTGATGAAGAGATGAAGAGATGAAGAGATGAAGAGATGAACAGATGAAGAGATGAAGTGATGAAGAGATGAAGAGATGAAGAGATGAAGAGATGAAGAGATGAAGTGATGAAGAGATGAAGTGATGAAGAGATGAAGAGAGGTTTAGGTTAGAGGGGGGGTTAGGGAATGTATAATGTCATGAATATCCTCACAAAGATAGATATGCAAACATATGTGAATGTGTGTGTGTGTGTGTGTGTGTGTGTGTGTGTGTGTTTGTGTGTGTGTGTCTGTCTGTGTGTGTG